>NW_025785694.1:0-18827 GCF_021130785.1 Homalodisca vitripennis
AACTATCCACTTATACGGATCTTGCGAGATTTCAGTTTCTAGAAAATTACGACGTATGACGCCACCCAATCTCTTAATCCTGCCGGTCTTCTGGAACTATCTCTCTCTGGAGGATTTTTACTTATCAGATCTGCTGGTGTTAAAATGCCGACTTTCTGCGAATGACAATAAGTATCAACTGGAAGCTAAGTTATCAGTCTTAACACACAAACTGAAAATACCGCAGTGAAGCAAACATCAGCAAACACCAGACCTCATATGCCTTCAAATTTACTGATTTGTTTAAAGTACCAACTGGGTACTTCTCTAAGTTAGCAGTCTCAACACACAAACTGAAAATGCCGCAGTGAAGTAAACATAAGCAAACACTAGACCTCATATGGTTTCAAATTTACTGATTGTTCAAAGTACCAACTGGGTACATCTCTAAGTTAGCAGTCTCAACACACAAAACTGAAAATACCGCTGTGAAGTAAACATCAGCAAACACCAGACCTCATGTGGCTTCAAATTTACTGATTGTTCAAAGAACCAACTGGGTACATCTCTAAGTTAGCAGTCTCAAACACAAACTAAAAATACCGCAGTGAAGTAAACATCAGCAAACACCAGACCTCATATGGCTTCAAATTTACTGATTGTTCAAAGTACCAACTGGGTACATCTCTAAGTTAGCAGTCTTAACACACAAACTGAAAATGCCGCAGTGAAGTAAACATCAGCAAACACCAGACCTCATATGGCTTCAAATTTACTGATTTGTTCAAAGTACCAACTGAGTACTTCTCTAAGTTAGCAGTCTCAACACACAAACTGAAAATGCCGCAGTGAAGTAAACATCAGCAAACACCAGACCTCATATGGCTTCAAATTTACTGATTGTTCAAAGTACCAACTGAGTACTTCTCTAAGTTAGCAGTCTCAACACACAAACTGAAAATACCACAGTGAAGTAAACATCAGCAAACACCAGACCTCATATGGCTTCAAATTTACTGATTGTTCAAAGTACCAACTGGGTACATCTCTAAGTTTGCTGTCTCAACACACAAATGAAAATACCGCAGTGAAGTAAACATCAGCAAACACCAGACCTCATATGGCTTCAAATTTACTGATTGTTCAAAGTACCAACTGGGTACATCTCTAAGTTAGCAGTCTCAACCGCAAATTCAACTAATAACTCTAATTTACTTTGATTTTACGCAACATGTAAATGCGAAATGTGTATTTAATACAAAACTACAAAAGTACAAAATCTTTTAATGAAATTAATTACAAAACTTTTAAGAAACAAAATCTTTTAACTATGTCAATATTGATCAATTTGATAATTTCATCAAAACTGTTTTTATTGATGATATAAAATAGCAAAGAAATTAATCAGTAACCTCAAATTTTGACATTATTAACGAATAATTATAGTACAGTGCGCTTAAATATACTTATTTGTTTTTAGAATGTTCTATGTAGTTCAAATTTAGAAGCGTTCAGGCCATGAATCTAGAGAGACGAAGGTTTGGCCAAGCTATCAAGTAATAATTAAAAAATCTGTCACGCCATATGAGATTTTTGGACTCCAAGTTTTAGATGTCTAACCACTTGGTCTATATGTTTCCAGCTTAAATCCCCCAGCTCTTTGACGTTTTAAATAAGTTAGAGTTTTTAACACGTTTCCCCACTCCATGAGATTTTGGAACGTATACGTATGGTCATTTCATTTAGATGTTCCCAGGTTACATCCACCAGCTCTTTAATGTTTTAATTAATTTAGAGCTCCCCGTCACAGAGACCTTGGAACTCCAAGTTTTAGAGGTCTAGCCACTTGGAACCTTGACTCTAAGTTTTCGGCCTTTAGTAACTACTAGGCTGCCGAGATATGTAAATGGAGGAATCGGCTCTGCAAAAGTTTAAAAACCTTTCAAGCTCTTTTCCTTCACACAAGTAATGAAACAATGCTAAGACAATAAGATTATTGGAATTAATATTGTGTAACAAATTTCTTGATTTTAGAATGAAAGTAGTGGAAAATATGCTTACGCTCGCCCGAAATGTTCGGCAACAACACTTTGATATGTGGTCAACCAGAGATAAATGATCATCTTCATACCAAATTACCTTTGGGGAAACAACAAACAAAGAAGTCTTGTAACAGACCGTTGCAAAAGGAAAATGAAGGGGACACGATATATCAGTGTAAAACATTTCCTGGAATGCCTGAATTGTTCCTCAAAGATTATTTCAGATTACACAACTTGTAACCGGCACATTTTGTTGAAAGTTCTGACTAACACGATACTACTTTTGTTTTTCATAAAAATTATTTATACAATTTTCAAATGTATATGTTAAATTAGTACATCGTATATAGTTTTGGAATTTAAGATTTTAAGGGAATGTGGTGTGCTAGTGGGGTGAATGTGAGGGGGGTGGATCAATACAAATTACTTTTACCTTTAAATATAAGATGGATAGTGGATATTGATATGGCCGTGTCATCACAGTGGATTATAAGTAATGGGCTAAAATATTAAGGAAATTGTTTTATGAGATAATTGTTGATATAAGCTGACTAGTAGACTAAGGTAGCGTGGTGCGATAGCGGTGGTTTGTATGGGATGTGGGGTAAGCAAAGCTAGGCGGGCTATAGGAGGGGTGGAGAGCTATCAACATTGTGATGAGGGTTTCTGTTAGATTTTAGGCTGTGGGGGAGTTATATAGTATACAAGACTAAGCTACCATTCAAACAAAGCTGAACTGTTAGTTACAGAAGACATGAGGGCTTAAACGTTATACGTTTTCTTGTCATAAGTAAATAAATTTGTTTAAGTTTACATATTTATTGATACACATGTTATAAATAATTGTAAAAAGTTTTTCCTGGTTCTTTAGTATGGTTTTTTATTTTTTTATAAACAAACGAAAATAATCTCATAGAATTTCTCATATCTCGTTATATTTATCAAACAATAACTTTATCAGTTTAATATAATTTAAATGAAACAAAAAAATGAAAACGGAGGTTTTCCAGAAATTGTGTAAAAATCAGATGTTGTAAAAAAGTTCTTTTCCACATTTCACCCCATTTGGGACTGCTGTACTAATAGTATACAACAAATTTATATTATATACAAATTTGATATATTTATAATTAAAACAGCACTGTATTCAAATACCACTGTTTTGCTTTTAGCAGTGATGTTGTATTTCTGAAACAAGAAAACAATATTTTGCTATGATACTGTCACATAGTTTATCAATTACAATTTTTAATAAATTAGTGTTAGTACTAAACATATAAATTGACAACTATGTAATATAAATAAAGATATTATAATTCTATAAAAGCTGTTTCATAATAGAAATGAACACAAAACTTCAATGAACTTGGTTACTACGCTTTCATTAATTTCTGTGCTACAATTCACAATACAATTTTAGTTTACTACATAACAGAATTACGTTAAAATAGAAAAGGTAAACTTATTATTTATCAGTCACAAGGAAAAGTGTCATAGCAGTTTTAAGTTGCAGTTTAAGTACGCGGATCTCGGCGGCATGAGCCATTTATTAAGACTATATTTTTACGCTCAAATATCAAACGATTCCATCCAAACCATCCATTTCTAAGAGATTATCAGTAATCAAACAATGTTTCAAATCTTATATGAAACTTTATTGCAGACAAAAATTATGTGAGTAAAATGTTTTATAAAAAAAAACCTGGCAGTAGGTCTTATATTACACTAGCAATACCAGTCAACGAGATCCAATAAAATGTAAGTGCTATTAATATTTTTTTTATTTATAAAGTCTATAATTCAGATTGGTTGGCTCATCGTAATATATATTACAATAAAAATTATAAAATTTCAACATAAAAAAATGAAAAAAAAGCTGTTCTGAAACGGAGTTATCGAAATGCGTGTTAAATGCTTTGCACGACAAACCGCTATAATTCTTGCTAGAGAATCACACCAATATGGTCTTTGCTCTAAGCTCCTTACACGCCGTTTGGGCTGGTAGCCATTCAATCTTATTCTATCCCTCCTGCTAGAAACCGATATAGAACATATATATATATACTCGCCTTCGACCCAGGCCCCCATGATGTACGCTTGCAAATTCGGGGATAAGAGGGATTTGGTGATTGGTAAAAATCGGACATGAGGTCATGCCAGGAAATTCCTGGGGTTTAATGGGATTTAATGTTACCAGGGGTTAAGATATCAGTGGGTTTAATTTACTCACGAGGTTATCTGGTCATACCAGGTAATTTCCGGGGGGGGGGGTCAAGAGATTTGGTGAGTGGTAAATCTACTGTATGCTTGCAAATTCGGGAATAAGAGATATTTCGTGATTAGTAAAATGTTTACATGAGGTCATGCAGGAAATTCCCTGGGGGGGTTTAATGTTAACGGGGGGGGGGTTAACACTTCAGGGGGTAGTGTACTCAGGAGGTTATCTGGTCATACCAGGAAATCCGGGGGGGGGGTTAATGTTACCGGGGGTTAATGAAACACCCATGCCCCCTTTTTGGGGTGTTGGCCAAATTCGGGGATAAGCGGAATTCGGAATAGTATTTGACCTATTTTTTTGAATTTTCCAGTTTTTATCAAAGTTTTGACTCTAAGGCCATTTTGAGGCTTAACCGTTAGAGATACGAGAAAAAGTGACTGGACCTTTCTTGTCGGAAATTTAATTCGATTGTGAGCTCAGATTCGAGCTACAAGCTCTGGTATACGAGGTACAGAGCGTGATAGGAAAGTCTGCACCGGTCAACTATTGTACATTGTTGAGTGTACATATAATAAAAACCTACCCTAAGTCAATATTTTTAAGTTGTTTAGAGGGTTTAATTTGCTCATGAGTTCATATAGTCATGCAGGAAATTCCCAGGGGGGGTTACCATTACCGGGGTTAGGTCACCAGGGGGTTAAATTTACTCAGGAGGTTATCTGGTCATACAAGGAAATTCCAGGGGGTTAATGTTACCGAGGGTTAAGACATCTCGGGGTTTAATTTACTCAGGAGTTATCTGGTCATACCAGGAAATTCCCGGGGGGGAGTTAAGAGATTTGGTGATTGGTAAAATTCGGACATGAGGTCATGCCTGGGAATTCCCTAGGGGGGGTTTAATGTTACCAGGGGTTAAGACATCAGGGGGTTTAATTTACTCAGGATAATTTTGATCATATGAATAAATTCCCGGGGGGGGGTTAATGTTACAAGGGGTTAATGACACACGTGGGCCTATTTTAGAGGGTGTTGTGTCTTTGAACATAATATAAAACACTCTGTCCCTATCTACTATTGAAACTTCACTAACGCTCAGCCAACTCCCGACGTGGGGGGGGGTTTAGTCACTTGTTAACGTAGTAATACAAGGTCAAGCTGGAACCAGCATGAAGCGCACTAATTAAAATTGAAAAATTTAAAACACCTAAAAGTAACGACGAAGTATTTGTCATTTAGAGCATTTATCAGGCTTACGGAAAGAAACGATAGAAAGCTGTTGAATCTTTTTTTTAGATCCTATGAATAGCTAGTTACAAAAAATTTTACATTTAAGCTAGGGCTAACGGTTCGGCAAATATCGAGCCCCGAAGTTAAGTTTGTGAGTGAAATTTTCAACATAATCACGTTTTACGGCTAAACCATGAAAGATAGAGTAAATGTCACTGGACCTCTTTTGTAGACCTCATGGTTTCGTATTAAAATGCGATTTTTATTCTACCCTAAGTTCAAAGGTTCCGCTAACACAGAGCCCAGAAAACAATATCTCACGTAAAACGTAAAGAATCTATACTTTAAAACGCGTTATGCGGCCAAACCGCTGATGATAGGGCAAAATGTCACTAACTTTTTTGTAGATCACGCAATTTTCTAAATCCCATTGAAAATTTGTTTTGAGCTGCGACCAACCGTTTAGCCGCTATCGAGCCGAAAGGTAAACTTTTAGGCGAAAATTTCAAAATATTTTAATTTAATCGCGTTTTGCGGCCAAACCAAATGAGTTAGAGCAAAAAGTCACTGGACCTTTGTTGTAGTTCACTTTATTTCTGACTATGAATTTTTCGTCAGATCGAAGCTAGCTCCAACCGTTCGCCCGCTATCGGGCTTCAAAGAAAAGTCTGCAAGGGCAAAAAGGGGTCACGTTTGCGAATTTTTTTGAGGGGTTCAAAATTAAAAAATTCCTGTTTTCAGACTTTTCCCTGTGGTTTGAAGACTCCAGCTACGTGTGTGCAAAATTTGGTGTTTCCAGCACTTCTAGAAGTGGGTTAGAATTTGTATACCCTATCAGTGAGTCAGCCAGTACAACGCTTGGCATAAAAGTCTGCACTGGTCAGCTATTGTGTAAACAGATATAGTGTAAATAAATTTAAAACTACCTTTATCAGATTATTAAGTTGATCAGGGGGTTTAATTTAATCAGGAGTTCATCAACCAAGAAATTCCCGGGAGAGGGCGTTTATGTTCTCTGGGGTTAAAGAACGCGTGGTACTTTTCTAGTAAATTTGTGCCTGGGCACGAGGAATTTTTATCAAAATAAAACGTTGATCAGGGGTTTAAATTACTTCGGAAATTATCATTCCACGCAGAGTATTGACAATGAACTAATATTTCAAAAAAATTAAAAAAACTCTGTCCTTATCTACTATTGAAGCTTCACTAACGCTCAGCCAACTCCGATGTGGAGGGGGTTTTAGTCACTCTTTAACGTAGTAATACAAGGTCAATATGGAACCAGCATAAATCGGACTAATTATAGTTGCAAAATTTAAAACACCTAAAAGTGACGACAAAGAATTTGCCTTTTAGACCATTTATTTATCAGGCTTACGGAAAGATAAACGACAGAAAGCTACTGGACCTTTTTTGTAGATCCTATGAATAGCTACTTACAAAAAGATTTACATTTAAGCTAGGACCAACGGTTCGGCCACTATCGAGCACGAAAAGTAAGTTTTTAAGTGAAATTTACAATATAATCACGTTTTACGGCTAAATCATGGAAGATAGAGTAAAAGATCACTGGATCTTTTGTGTAGATCGCATTATTTTGTATAAAAATAAAATTTTTAATCTGGGCTAAAACTAAGATTTTGTCTGAAATAGAGCCCAGAAAACAAAATCTCACGTAAAACTCAAAAAATCAAAACTTTAAAACGCGTTATGAGGCCAAACCGTTGAGTATAGGGCAAAATGTTACTGATCCTTTTTTTGTAGATCACGTCATTTCCTAATTCCCGTTGAAGATTTGTTTTGAGCTACGACCAACCGTTTAGCCGTTATCAAGCCCGGAATGTAAATTTGTAGGCGAAAATTTCCAAATATTTTCACTTAATAGCGTTTTGCGGTCAAACCAATGGAGATAGAGTAAAATGTCACTTGATCTTTTTTGTAGATCACACTATTTCCTAAATCTAACTTTTGATTTATTTTGACCTCCGACCAATGGTTTCGCCGCTATCGACCTCAAAAACAAACTTTTCACGTAAATATTACAAAAAAATTGCACATAATCACGTTTTTCGGCCGAATAACTGGAGGTAGAGGAAAAAGTCACTGGACCTTTTCTGTAGATCACGCAATTTGCTAATTTGATGGGTCAATCAGATTTGAGCTACGACCTACCGTTCGGCCACTATCGGGCTCGAAACTTTATTTTAAGCGAAAAAATCTCTGGAATGTCAAATATTAGAGCGTTTTGTCGCTTAACCATGGAAGATAGAGCAAAAAGTCACTGGACCTTTTTTGTAGTTCACTTCATTCCTGACTAACGATTTTTCGTCAGATCGAAGCTAGCTCCAACGGTTCGCCCGCTATCGGGCTTACAAGAAAGGCCTGCAAGGGTAAAGAATGCGCGATTTTTCGGGAATTTTTTTGAGGGGTTTAAAAGTAAAAATTCCCGGTTTTCAGACTTTTCCTGTTGGTTATACGGCAAAAGGTACCTGTGTGCCAAATTTCAAGTTTATAGCACTTCTAGAAGTAGGTTAGAATTTGTATACATCCATCAGTGAGTGAGTGGTTTCACATGCGGCTGTATAGTATATTAGACAGCTGTATAGTATATTAGATAACCGTTAGAGATACAACAAAAAGTGACTGGACCTTTCTTGTCGGAAATTTAATGTTGTCTTTCGATTATGCCATCAGATTTGAGCTACGACCTATAATTTAGGCAGTACAGAGCATAGGACAAAAGACTGCACTAGGCTGTTTTTATGAATTTTGCGGGGGTTTAATTTACTCAGGGGATTACCTGGTCATACAAATTACTAAATATTGACATTTATTAACCGAACCGATGTAGGTAGAGCAAAAGCTCACTGGACCTTTTTTGTAGAACGCCTGATTTTGTATTAAAATTAAATTTTAAAAATGTACTATAGTTAAGGGTTTGTCCACAGTAAAGCTCAGAAAACAAAATCTCACGTATAACTTAAAAAATCAATACTTTAAAACACGTTATGCGGCCAAACCGTTGAGGATAGGGCAAAATGTTACTGAACTTTTTTTGTATATGACGCAATTTCCTAAATCCCATTGAAAATTTGTTTTGAGCTACGACCAACCGTTTAGCCGCTATCGAGCCCGAAATGTTAATTTTTAGGCGAAAATTTCCAAAAACAATTCACTTAATTACGTTTTGCGGCCAAACCAATCGAGATAGAGTAAAAAGTCACTGGTCCTTTTTTGTAGAGCACTTCATTCCCCACTAACGATTTTTCATCAGATCCGAGCTACAACCTACGGTTTAGACGCTACAGAGCCTCAAACAAAAATCTACAAGCGAAAATCGTCAAAATTTGACAAAATTTTCGAATTTGAGAGCATGTTTCGGGTGGACGGGTAGAAATGCAGGGAAGTATAATGTGCCCATTTTTGTAGATCATAAAATTTGCTAAAACCTCTTAAAAATTAGATTTGAGCTACTGCCAACGGTTTAGTCGCTAGACGGCTCGAAAGCAAAAAACTACAACAGTTTTTAACCAGTTTCAACCGGTTTTTAATTTTTTTGAGGGTTTTAAAATTAAAAATTCCCGGTTTTCAGACTTTTCCTATTGGTTATACGGCAAAAGGTACCTGCGTGCCAAATTTCAAGTTTCTAGCACTTCTAGAACTATGTTAGAATTTGTATCTATATATCAGTGAGTCAGTCAGTCAGTTTCACATGCAGCTGTATAGTATATTAGATAAAACATTTCAACGGTATAAGTAGTTAAATTAACTTTACATATACAATAGTATTGTATATTGGTGTAAGTAGACAAACAAGTTGTACGACTCGATGTATTTAGATCGGTAGAAGAATAGTTTACTAAAAGATAAAGGCTGTTGTTCCTTAGTATTGTAATATAACAATCCGATTCAAAGGAGTATCGGAGGACCTAACAGAACGTAACGAATGAGAGTATCGCACAGAGGGACAAACAGGCGGTGGAATGCCCTCTTGGACCTTTTTAACCTCAAAATCAATATGGTTCTTTTTGGTTAAGAGAAAATTATATGTTATGTTCCCAAGTACCTGGAACCTTTATATCATGAACTATAGCACAAACTAGCATACTGACGTATAGACAGACAAACTCAATGTCCTTTGACTTTTTGTCACATTGATCAATAGCAATCTTCTTCAGACCAAGAGGAAAAATATTTTACCTTTGTTATATCGAGAGTTATAGCACAAACTGGCATACTGACGGTATAGACAATACAAACTCAATGTCCTTTGTACTTTATGTCACATTTGATCAATAGCCAATCTTCCCGAACCAAGAGGACAATATTTACCTTTCTATTGAGAGTTAATAGCACAAACTTGCATACTGACAGTTATAGACAGACAAACTCAATGTCCTTTGAATTTATGTCACATTGATCAATAGCAATCTTCTTCGAACCAAGAGGAAAATATTTACCTTGTCTATCGAAAGTTATTGCACAAACTGGCATACTGACGTATAGACAAGACAAACTCAATGTCCTTTGACTTTTGGACACATTGATCAATAGCAATCTTCCTTCGAACCGAAGAGGAAAATATTTTACCTTTATATCGAGAGTTTATATCACAAACTGGCATAAACTGACGTATAGACAGACAAACCCAATGTCCTATTGACTTATTTGTCACATTGATCAATAGCAATCTTCTTCGAAAACAAGAGGATAATATTTAACCTTTCTATCGAGAGTTCACTCAGATGTAAAGATAGATCAATGGAGATATAAGGATGGATCATTTCAAGGAAGCAAAGTCGGTTTTGCTAACAAACTGTCAACAGAATGTCATCTTAAAAAAAATAAAATTATACCGGGTGTACTCCACGGAGAGGTTTAAAACGATTTGATTTAATATTACTCGGTACATTTAGTGCTCATCGAACATTTTCAAACTCTATACACAATTCCATTAAATAGGTTGGTTTTCTAAATATTCTGTAAAAAACTTTTCAGCTCTCAGTAGCAATTGTTGAAACAATTTAGGCAAAAGGTGGACATTTCGCAAAAACAGTATATAAAAAAAAACTATTTTATTGTCATTGTCTAGAGAAGTAAAGGTTGGGGCGTTTCGATCAGGAAAATTGGAACACAGCCTAAATACTCAAACCTACAATTACAGGTCGCACAGTTTATTAGCTGTAAATCGTGATAAATATGCTGCAAGAGAAGAGGTTTTACATAGTAAAGGCATTGCGAAATAGAAGGAATTTTTGTTGTCCCCGAAACCCTATTATAGATTATTTTAGAAAAACATTGTTAGATTTTAATAGCTCCTCGTATAAAAATTAAGAAACGTTATTCCTGGAAATATAAAAGCTATTACCCAAGTTTAAAAGTTATTTTTTATTACGGCAGACTTAACAGAAGCCTCTGGGTTGTTCAAACAAGACTAGTATTAAGACTACCTTATTCAGATGTAATCGGGCTAAGGCGTGACTTGGTGGCTGGGGCGCCTTCGCCTATTACTGCCTTCCATGCGATGGAACTGTGAGGCTTTGACGGGCGGAGTGTCTCCGCTCAGAGCCGCATGATGGAGCAAGTGGACGAGGATAGCCTTCAGTCCTGAGTGGCGACCTTTGCAGCAACATTCACAACAATTCGTACACCTTACACCTACATACAATATTAATCTTAAGTTAAACAATGCACCCCATACTCAACACAATTTAAACCGACACACACTTCACACACACAAAAACGCTTGTTTAAATCACGAAAACCTACAGACAGACAAAGTCATTTTTGTTTTCTTTTTTAGTTTTTTTCTTGACAACATTTAAAACTTTTACGGGCCATAAATTAGGGACTATACCTGATCAGGCACCTAAAAAAAAGAATAGTTTTTCCTGATTCATTATTTGTTAGTCTATTAATTTATATAACATGAGTAAGCTACTATATTGATTTATTTTTAATTATTATGCTTCAGACTGTATAATATTTTTGTCAATGTAGAAGATGTACACTCTGCACAGGCTTGACCTTAGAGGTATATTATATTTCCCAAAAATATAAAAAAAGATGAATGTATTTAGAGCTGGGGGAGAGTATTTTAAGTATGTTAGTTTCAACCAAAACGTGTTTCGTTTTTTTATTTTTTAATTTTAATTTTAGTAACATTCTAGGAAAACAGTTAATGTTAAACTTTTAGATTATAATTGATGTTCTATGTAGAATATTAATATTTGTTTAATTTTGTGAGAGCTTTCAATATATACTTAGTGTAAATTCTATATAGCATATTTTTTTCTGTGTCGGGAACCACCCCTGGCAGGTCAAGGACTTTATTGTATACATATTCTGTGTTTATTGTTTATTATGTATTAACTATGTTTTATTTTTGGGAAATAATATATTTTCTTTTCTTTCTTTATGTCGAACGCAAATCCACCTACAGCGATGGACCTTGATAACAGCGCTAAAAAAAAATGAAATCGGTAAGCTCTTATAAAGAAATCTCTGCAGTATCCGGAGAAGGTCCTCTTCAATTTATTATTTTTAATTCCTTCTCGGTTTTATTGAAGCTACGATTATAAGCATTATTCCTTTATACTAACCCCACAGAAAGAAATTACACACACAGTTTAAAAATCTGGGGGTATCGCGGGTGGGCCAATCTAAAAATATCGCACTTTTCCACGACCCAATTCACGGTCATGAAGGTTTGTTCATTTAGTAATCGCTTTGCAAGATTTGTTCGTAATGAGAGAGGAAGCATCACCATTCTATGATGAGGATTTGCTTTGATCCATTTCTGGAACCGTAAAATAAGGTAAGACTTGTTTATTTAAAACCTGTAATATTCCTATTGCCCAGTCATTGTTACTGTCCTGAAAATGTACGTTAGGATTTTTTAATTTTTTTTGTTAAACTCCATTTACAAACTGATTAACTGCCCAAACACAGTAATTTCCAATTTGATATTAAAGTTGAGTCTGGCTTCAAGAATGTATTGATTACACGGTGTTGTTAAATAGTTTAACAATTATGCTATTTACAGCAGCAATACGGTAGAAAAAGGTCTCCGAGTCCTGAAAAAACAATTTGAGTGTGCCAATTAGGATCTAGCTCATGAAACCCAATGTTACAGAGAAAAAAATTCCACCTTTTCCCTGTCACGGTTCATTTTCAACGAATATTTTGACTAGGTTTTTAGGACTTTTTGTAAAATTTAAGTTTGTTTTTCTGTGAATTATTCTCTGTACTGAAGAATTCGAACACCAGTTTCAAGTTCAACCTTCCTTAGTGATTTTCGGGTTTACATGAAATGAGCGGAGGCATTGAATGCACAATACTAGTACTCACTCTCTTTCCTCATTATGATCCTCTAAGAGCAATGGTTCTCAACCTTTTACACAAACGCTGCGGGACCCCCTTTTTAGGTCCTGTAGTTGAGAATTTTGGGGCGACCCACTTCTTGTCACATCGTAAAATAAAAGTAAGCCTTTGTATGCAAAAAGACAGAGCAATAATTAGTTTTAAAAAAACATTAAAAAAGCACTATTCCAAATAACTATGCTAAAAATCGTTAGTGAGCACCTAATTTCTTTAATAATTAATAAACGATCCGGTAAAATAAATGTAAGCGAAATGTAATTTTAATCATTTTCAATTCTTCAGAATATCAAAGCAGAGCAAAGACTGTATGGCGCAGTGGTTATTTACAGAACTGGACGCCGTGGTGTATTTAAAAGGCCGCGGAGACCAGCCTGGGACTATGGAGGCTGCCGCGCGGCTAGCCATCGCACGGGCGCAATTCGTCCCCTCCGACAAGCCACTGTGCCAGTTGATGCCAGTCGACTTGCCAGGTGTCCCGTCTTGAGAAATAGTGCGTTACTTTGATCTTCAAATTGAAACACTCAAGTTTTTAGTATTAAATAATGGATAAGTTTTTTAAAAAGAGATAGCTCCATGTATGCAAAAGTAGGTTCCGAAGTCTCCAAAACCAAAATGCAAGAAAGTATAATAATACATATACTACCAGTTTTTGGTTTTACTGAACTTGAAAAGCAAACCATCAGGTGTGTTATTTGCAGTTTGATGTTTTTTATCAGTTGAAAGCATTGAAACACTTCAAAAATGGAAGGCGTCATCTTGGCAAACTAAAGCATTCTGGGCGTAGAAAAACTAAAACCAGTCGAGTTTTTCCAGAGAAAACTGCTGTCCCCCATTCCGCAGAAAAAGCAACAGGTAATATATTAAAAGTCATACTGATGATAGCAAAAATGCGTGGGCCCCCCCTCAAAAGCTTCGTACGACGGTAGCTGCTAAAAGATTGCTAAGTGTGGGGAAGCCCACATACCATTGCTGAGGGAATTAATTCTTCCTGCCACAAATCGTATATGGGTTTCCAAATATGATTTAAATCCTCAAAGCAAATCTGACAAGACTAAAAAAAAATTTTACCCACTATCAAATGGACTCTGTGTCCACGGACGACTATCAGAACATGGTGGAAGAGATGTTTCAGAAAACCAGCTAAAGATGCAAATAAAAGAAGAAAGTACCGTTTTTTCGATTCAAATGCGACGAATTCAAAACTGACATTGCTAACTGTGCTCAGCTTTTTGTGTTTTATTATCTAGGTATGATTGCGGTCCATCTCTAAAATTAAAGGGAAAATGTATTTTTTTTGCAAATATTTGCCAGACCCATGCCACAGGTGGAAAGTCTCTTTTAAAGTGTTTCATTGAGGCAACTGAGACCATTTGAAATTGATTGGAACAAGATGTGTTTCAATTTGTAGGGAGTGTAGTGATGGTGCCCAAGAGCCCTTTCGGGTTTAAAAAACAAGCGGATTTGGATTGCCCATGTTCGAAAACGTCAATGCCAAATGGAAACTGGGTTTGCATTGTTTTTACATAGGAAAACAAGCTTTAGTCAGCTAAAGGATAGGACTTGCGTCAAGTTTGGCTGAAGGCTATCAAAGGTTGTTAACTACGTCAAGAGTCGACCATTGCAGAGTATTGATTACTTGGAAAACTTGTGGTGAAGAGGTAGGAAGCCCTTTCACAAACAATTGCTATTCCACACAGCGAAGTGAGATGGCTGTCCGGGGCAACGTGTTTGAGGTAGGCGCTGTTTTTCATTGAGATCAGAAATGTTGCTTTTTTTTAATGGGACCACTAAACTATGAACTTTCCCATTTTTTCAGCGATGAAAAATGGTTAATTAAAGCCTTCGCTTACTTAGCTTGATATTTTTTCTCATCTCAACATTTTGAACTCATCCCTACAAGAACCATAGAAACAGCCTATTTTGTCATGCTCAAAGACCGAGTATAATGCGATTTGTAAGAAAAACTTACTCTTTGGAATACAAGGAATAAAAAGATGGAGAGCTTTGAAAATTGTCCAAAACTTAACACAAAGAAATTTCAAGGGAGAATCGCCTCAAGTATTCGGTAGGACACATCCAATTAGACACATCATCTCTTTCATTACTCCATATCATTCACAAACCCTTTGTGAAGACCTTGATAAAGCAGTTGAAATGATTATATTCCTGTTTAAAGATACAAGTGGAATCTGTGTGGATAACCAAAAACCATTTTCCGAAAAAGCTGTTCAAAAAAGCAGAATTTGAATGCTGGCCTCCACGATGAACTGATTTTAAAGGGGGGAAAATTTTATATATATAAAGTGATCAGTCATTGAAAACTAACTTTTGACCGATGTTTTGTCCCGACAAGTTTTGAGCTAAGTAATAAAGAAGGAACAACCCCAGAATTGACCAAAGTAGCATTGAAAGATTTTGTGATACCTTTTTTCTCTAACTTCTTTACAATTGTGAAAAAAGGATTTTCCACAAATGGTAGAATTGTAAAAAAAAACCAACTCAAAGAAATCGTTTGGGCCACTGGAAAAATGATTATTTAATTTTGTGTTTTGACCAAAATCAAACCCCCCACATTCTACAGTTTAGTTATATTCAAAGCAAGTTCAAATGTTTCTCATTAAGTCATTTCTGCTGGACTTTAAAAAAAATGTATATTTTGCAATGTATTTTGTGTGTAGTGGTGCCTTTTTTAGAATTAAACAAAATTTTGTCTCAACAAACAAATAAGGCCTACGTTACGCATACAAGCGGCAGGCACCCATCATTTTTAGCAGCAAATGTTTGAGTCATTTAGAGGGCGTCCATTTGTTCCTTTTTTGTTAATTATAGTTGTATTTTAAATAGTATTGATTTAATTGTTATTGTACAATTGATTAAATATTAAGTATTGTATTTAAAACAAGCGGAACTCAACTCAGTTTCTAAATGGAAAAAAAAAAAAAAAAAAAAAAAAAAATACATGGTCGCTTCATTTGAATATTCGCCGCTCATATGGTATATATAGCCTGAGTTTTAAGTAGTTATTTTTTTTCATTTATCACCTATCTCGCGAACCGCGGAAAAACAAAAAACATAATATAAAACAAGACGAAAAAAAGAAAACAAAAAAAAAAACAAAAAGAAACGCGACTCGCGAAAAAAAATAAAATAAAGAACTCGCGAAAAATACGAAAACGAAGAAAACAAGGCCTAAAGGCGAAGAAAAACGAAAATAAAAACAAAAAGAAAAAAAACACAAGATAGAAAAAAAGAAAACGAAAACAAAAAAAAATCTCGCCGAAAAAACGAAGAGACAAAACAAAAAAAAACTCGCGACAAACTCGCGAAGACGAAACACGCGTAAAAAAGACAAAAAAAAAACGAAAAAAAAAAAAAAACACCCTCCTACCCACACCCCCCCTAACGCACCTCCGCCCCCCCCTACCCCCACCCTGCCGCGCCCCACCCCCCCACCCCCCCCCCCCCCAACCCACAATCACCCCCCAGACCAGTCCCCGCGACCCCCCTGGGTGAGGTCGCGAGCTCACCGGTTGAGAACCCCTGCTCTAGAGTGATTTTTTATAACCACTTCCAAATCTCTAACAAAAGATTTTCCACTCAGGCCGATTGTTTGGATTTGCTAGCGTGGATCAACATCCTGGGTAGGCAACCTGAATAATTGTCCAATTGCGTCTGTAATGTTGCCAAAAACCCATAACATAGCCTTGCGCACAACACATCACTTTTTGTTCAACATTAAAAGACATTCTCGAAACTTTAATATCAGTAAAATTGTAATGGATGATTGTTAGGTTATGTTTTTAAAGCGACAAGCAATATTCTTCAATTAAAACAGTTGTTTTCAACAATGAGCGTTGTTACAGCTGTTCTTTATAACTGCAATCCATTAATCCAAATCAGGTAATTTCCAGAAATGAATTTTTATAGGAAGCGAAAAATGGTAAAAGTTTTTAATTTGTCACCAATTTTGTTTCTAACAATTGTTAGGGAAGCTTTAATTTTCACAGAATATTTTTAAAACCTAATTTATTAAATGTATAGGGTTTAAAAGGTTTCAGTGCATAAATGGGCAAGGGAGTATAAAATCAAACGTTTCAACTCCTTTGTGTGACATTCTGTATATTCTAACTTACAGGCACAGTAACAAACATTAATAAGATAGTTTATCATATACACGTGATTTACACTAAGAACAAGAGCTAGCGCATATTTTATAAAAACGTATTCTTTTCATTCGGGCTAATTTTCTAACTTTGTAAGAAAAAGATATGAAATGAAAATATACACAACATTCTTATTATTTAAACATATAATATATTTTTAAAAAAGAGCTTAAAAATAAAATAAATTATACACAAGTAACAGTTACGAAAACAGTATGTAGGAAATGTCAAAAGTTACTAATTAGATCAACGTGAAAAAAATCATTACTAACGAATCTTTACAGTAAAAACGCACTGATTTTTAGATTAAGTTTGTACAGAAGAGGTAAAAGACTAACTATATATCTCTGTTATCAAACGATACTGCATGGGACTAACAGCAAAGCTTACATTAGTTACGTGTCACCAGGATAAAATGCAATGTACATCTACTGGCATGGAATTAGTTTGGTAAGGAGGAATCGATGTTAACAACAGATATAATTGTGTGCGGGGTGGACATTAATTAAAATGTAATTGATTAGCTCAACATTTTGGAAGAGCACATTTCTTGCAATATGAACGAAAATAGCAGTGTTAATGTAAATTCATAAACAAAAGCCTTTTCCAAACCGCATAAAAAAGGTGTGATGAAAAATTTAGTTCATGTTTATGTTGTTTCAATTTATTGTGTTGGATGGAAAGATTTTCATTTTTATTAACATAAAGGACTAAATGACCTACAATTTGAGTATAATAACTGTAACTGTACCAAAAAGTTGATTCCCTATATGTTATAGTTTAAGCATGTGAGAATTTATGTACATTATTTTTTTTGGTGTTATTAATCTGCAAGTTTCTCGCTGTTCATCATTGTTACCACCCATAAGTCCAATGTAAAGCAATTTTAGAAAATCTGAATATATGTTTCATTGGACGTAGAGGGACCCATGGACCACGGTTTAAGTCTCTAAAGGATCGTTTTTTTATCAAACATTTATCGGCCATAGATCGCAACAGACAGAGAAAAGATAAATACTCGTTGATTTTAAAGAAGGACCTTTTACTGCCTGGCTATAAGAAAATTATCCTTTTATTACGTGTAAGGTAACTGGCTTGAGCATTAGCGAATCTCTATCACTCGTGGGGTTTAAAACCTTAAATTTAAGTTTTCTCTTTCTATCTGTCTCTTTACTCATTTCTGTATGAGTACAACCATAAGAGTAAGTTGCTCCATAGGATTTGGCTGAGTATCAGTGAATACTTTTACAATTGGTCTGTATAAGTTACCCATGATGGTAATGAAAAAATATCAGAATAGTAAAAATATTGAGGTAAAACAAACCTGAGTATTAGCGCATAAACAGATTTCAACATGTGGAAACATTAACCAATATGTATCCTAATTATTATATTCTCAACACACATCCAACATCAATTTTATGGGGACTTTATGTGTAGAATTTTATTATTACATATGTAATACCAGTGATTATCATTACCTAAGTTTGAATGAACAAAAGTGATTTCAACTCTGTTGGGTTACAAACTTTTGGTATTAAACTTTTATAAACAAGCATGAGTTGCATGTAAACAATGCAATTTGACTGAACGTTTGTTAGAGCCTATTCACTCAGTAGGCTGACACACACTTTCTCTATTTCTCTTTTGTTTGCCGAAAGATGTGACGATTTTTTTTGGCGGTATGGTTTGTCAGTCGTTCTATCTGTCAATAATAAAGATGTGCTAAATAACTTTTTAACTTTAGAAAATTTAGCATTGGAAATCTCAGCGAAACCTGTGACGGGGTTTTATGCCCTTTTTGGTTTTCCCTTT
>NW_025785695.1:0-20685 GCF_021130785.1 Homalodisca vitripennis
AAGCGATAGAATACAATACAAATAAGATATGTACAGTGGACTAGTATACAAAGATATGTAAGTGAAAAGTTACCACAAGTACAAGTAATGCAAATAGTTAAAAGCTTAGGAAAACAGGTCACTCCCTGTGGCTCAAACATACTATAAAATGGTAAAGAATGTGAAAACAAAGTGAGAGAACTGGTAAACTGAACCAATACCATGTCTAATGACAAGATCAAAGATAACCTTACATTGCAATGTTAACTTTAACAGCACTATTGTATAATTCACAATAATCCTATATAATGCAGCCATAGAAATAACACTCGATTTGCATACAGCAATGAAGAGGTGAGTTAAATGGCAGTAGAGTCCGAGTAAAATTGTCTTATCGATCATTGAGAGCGAGTATTATGTTTATTCCCAAGCTAATCATTGGTTTCATTCCTCATGAAACAAAATAAATACCTAAGCTTGCATTTTAAACAAGAGGTAGCCATGAAAAATGAAAACATTTATGGTTCAAAATATAACAATTAAGAATGAATTTAATCATTGTGGACAATTATCTTAATACTTTAAAAATACAATTATTCGAGGTATTTTTTGCTTAAGATTTTACTCACTTCACAGTATAGTGATAAATTATATATCAAACCCTTTTCATTACCAACATCTGGATTGTGTATAGTCACCGGAAAAATATTTCATTTGTTTAAATTATAAATTTAATCAATTGAATGACTTTTAATTGCCAATAAAACTTTAAAATACACATTATTGAGTCAAATTGTCTACTTGAGGAAGTTAACTCAAAACCTAGACCATTTTCAGGATCAAAATTGGGTGCAAGCTTGTTTAATTTTTAAAACCACATTAATAAAAATAATCAGTAAACTATTTCTTGTTTTACTTTCCCTACAATGGTTAATTCACACACATTTTTATTCCCATTACATAATATTTTGTGTGTATCCTCATCTGGTTACATGGTGTTTCTATTGTGAGCGTCTTGATGGTTCCAGAATGAAGTATGAGCTCTTCATCTTGTAAAAGCTCTCAGTTTGATCTAAATCAGATAGCAGTTATGTTAACAGCTTTCTTTATTGATAACAAACTCGTGACCATTACTGGCATTTATGGTTTGGAGATAGATGATTGTTTGTTTATTTTTAAAACAGATCCTGCACATTACTAAATTTTTTCAAAAGTCACTTCCTCTCCATCCTCGCCTTACATTTTTTGTAACATATCACTGACTGTAACACACAGTAAGACTTCACTTGTAACTGAGTAACACGTTTTCAACCCTCTAACCAAGTTGTATAGTAAAAACCCGATTAGTATTATTTGTTAAAGTTTCATGAGCTTTAATTTAAAAAGAAACAATTATTGGCAATCATGCTGATAGATTCCCAACATTTTAATGCAAAAACATTTAGTAAGGCAATAAAGAAGTTTTTTACATTCATACAATTAAATGACTTAAGAGAATAGGGTTTTAGAAATGACAATTGAATCTAAGAAAGACAAAAGTTGTAGTTCATTCACGAGGTGAGTTGTGATTGTAATAATTCATATTTTTTAAACTAAACGAAGTTTTGCAGATTTTGCTTAATGAAATGAGTTCTTTGTATTATTATCTAATCTCATAGTAAGTTGTGACATTATATAAACCATTTTTTATCCTTTTAATGTTGGCGGATGTACTTATTAATGGCCAATCTTGTTTTTTATTTTATAAGAATCACAATTTTGTACTTTTATGTTTTACAATAAATAATTGTTGTTTCAATTATAAACAATTTTTTATTCCATGAATTTTGGGTCCTAAAAACCGTGCAACATAATTTTATTTTGTATATTTTTAGCTCTTTCTAGTCTTTTTTCAATTAATACATTTTCAGATATTTGCACATTTTTAGTAAGAAAAACTTAATCAATTGATGTAGAAAAACTAGTTAACTATGTAGAAAATACTAAAAATGAATGCATTTTTAGATTGTGTTACACACATTAAGTTTAAAATTATTATATACAGGGAACACACAAACTACGAAGGATAAATGCACAAAAAATTGTTTATTGTTGACATTCGATTTTTATGGAACAAAAACTCAAGGTGACATCAGTACAGACCGAGCCGTGTAAAGAGGAAACAATGAGGCAGCATAGAAGAGATCCGAGTTAGTCATACTCTGCTCAGTCCAATACACGTTAATCATCTTTTGCTTGTTCTTTACAACTGGGAGTACAAAGCAGCGGAAGCCGATTTTTAAAACTTCATGTAAGTGCCCAAGTCATTTAAAACCACCTTCGCAGGGTCATGATTCCTTTATGTCACTCTTTTTTGTGAAATATCTATGGTTGGGACACACTTCATTAGAATCAAGGAATCAAGAAGCTTTACTGTCATTAAATACACAAGTGTACAATAGACATTGTCATGAAACACGTAAACCATGTATTATAAATAAAATCTATAATACAATTATATTCCTTTAGGTGGTTGATGTATTTGTTAGTCTAAAGATAAATATTACTTCTACAGTTAAAAATGAAAAAGTGGGATCAACCTAAAAACCACACAAGTTATCAAATTAGAAATACACAAAAACAAGGAAATAAACAATTAAATACCTAACAGTAAGCCAAGATAACCTTCAACACTGACATTTAAAATTCAAACAATTCAAAAAAATTTTTTTAAACCCACAATACACATTTTAGAATAAATAAAAAAGTCTACAATAAACGGTACAGATACAAATAATTTTTTTTTAATAACAAAGTTTACAATTTACATTTACATGAAACTTATATCAAGCAGTTAGGCAATAGACAATCTTTTTATGTCAAAAGTGTAACAATGGTAAAACAAAATCAAATAGTTCGTCTATATCTAAAATGTCCTTCTATGTTGTAGATACAGTTTCTTTATCAAACATTTGTTTTATGTTTTTCTGGAACAAATTGGACTGGCATAGGTTTTGGAATGAAACTTAGGTAGTATAGTTATCAAAATTTAATCCCTGGGTATTGGGGAAACTTTTCTGAGGTTAAAGTGATTACACTTGCTATTATGCAGCCTATGCTTGGTTTCTATGTGTCGATGATTGTGAAACCTGCGAGCTAATTCCTTAAACCTATTGGCTTTTTAAAAATCATTAACATAAAAATGGATAAAATATACATGGATGGCAATGTTGGTTACAGGCCAAGTTATATAAAAAAAGGGTTTACAATGCTGCTTGACTATAAATGTTACTTATAATTCTAATGGCCCTGTTTTTGTTAAAAACAAAGTCCTTTTAGCAAATGGAGAATTACCCCATATAGAGATTCCATAGTTTAGGTGAAAAATTATTGTCCATAGTATAACACTTAACAATACATTTTTCCCACAGGAAACATTATTTCTTAAAAACTCTTTTAACAGGAACAAAACCCTTAGCTACTGGGGTTTGCAACACCAATCGGTAATGTATAGACCACTTTTAGATTGGTTCTCTGGTATCATTTACCACCCAAGATACTTGGTTGGATGTAAATATCTTGCCCATTTTTACAAATGTCAAAAATCACGGGTCAACAATTCTTTAATCGGGAATTTAAAACATCAATTTATTTTGCTGCACACCGGCTTCGAACTAGCCACTATTTCACCAGGTCCATTATTGTCCAATAACATCTGATTTTAAACTTTAGTGTTCTACTAAAAACATTGGAGACCAAGGTCATCAGCAAACATGAAAATAAGTTAAAAATTAAAATTAATGTCTTCAAATTATATGTAAGACATTAAGAAGGGCATGAAAATAATAACGGGCTATTTATGTCATTACCTGTAAATATCTAACAAGAACCTTCGTGGTTGTAAAAACACATTTTGAGGTTATTACAGTCATGATAGCATAAAATAAGATCTAAACTCAATAATATATGTATATCGTGTTTGCTGGAATTTATAAATAAAAGCTTTAAGACACATGTTGAGTATTTATTCACCAGTAAAGTGTGGTAAATTACATGTGGTTGATAGAGTAGATAAAGCAGTAAAGTCTATTTAAGTTTTTTAAACATTTAATAAATTCATATGTTAATGATTGATATATTTATAAAACTATGACAGTTGTTATTGTTCTGTTTTTTTTTAGAAGTTTTATAGCTTACTGGTGAACATAGGATAGAATGATAATAATGTGTATAAAATAGTTCAGGATGAGTGGGTGTAACTGTTAAGTGGTTAAGAAAAATCTACGTCCTGCTTTTGGGCTGCAACGAAGACAGTCGAGTGTAACTTCGTTTTAAATACTTAATATTTTCCTTGGTTGAATGAGGACTAATCCAAAAGCTCATGTGGCGGAAAACCTTATAAATTCGCTCGTAACACAGATCTAAACAAAAATGCTGTGCATGGCCTATTCGTTCAATGGTGGGAAATTAAATTGTTAAAAACAGAGTTGGAGGAGTGCAATTGTTTAGGTTCCTGTAATGCCTCAAAGGTCACTTTCCCAGGAGCCCACACGTAAACGTCCCCCATGGCAATGTCACCCTGTTTCATCAACAATGATGGCTCAGGGACAAGATTGATTTGCTCAGATTCGTGTTATTTAAATAATCTTATTTCTCTATTATCTTCCCAGGATGGTGTGAAGAATTTCATGTTAAAATAAGACCATTATACAGTATATGTCTTTTCGAAATTTGTGCCCTTTTAGAGTTCACAGCTCTCAATACGTTTTCGAAATAATTTAATATATTTTTATAACACATCTGTTTATGTTAATTTTGTGGAAGCTCTTTTAACTTACAAAAGTCAATAATTCTGAAAATAATACATGTGCGAGTAGCGTAAATGTAAGAATAAATATAAGGAAATCAAAAATTTTTGCCAACTGAATGGTATAGTCCAAAATCTCCAAACGATTTCCAACATTAAATTTAAATCAGACAAAGTAACATAGTGTCTTCCTTTGAAAACATATACCTATCAACATATCCTTTAAAATGGAACTGGTTTTAGATTTTTGTTTATAGTCTTTAAAAAATGAAATTTTCTGAGGGGTACCAGGAACACTTTGGTTAATGATAAAATAACATATAGTAACTAAGGTTATATTCCATTCTAACACTATAAACGTAGTTATGTCAAGAAGGGTTTGATTCAATATAATATTTTGGAGGTTTAGCTCTAGTTCACCCTTCCTTTTCTTTTTAGCAGGCATCTGGTATCCTGATAGACTGTCTCAGACTTGAACTCCTGGAATCTGGGTGTCCATGTTCATCTGAAGAAGGATCCAACGAAAGTCCGGACCGATTACAAAAATGAAAATCATTTACGTCTCATTTTCAACATCCAAAGACACTTATAAATAGGTTGAAAGTGTTAGTCCTCATTGTTCTCCATCAGGTACACAATTGAATCCAACCCTTCACTACCATCTAGGCGTACGTCCATAACGTAGAAAACTCGGTTTGCTCCACCCATGATTAGAGATCGTAGTGTTAGGGGGTGAGTTACCACTTCACCTATTTACATTGACATGATATGTTCTCGTAATGTTCACGCAAACCATTTATATGTTTCTATTGTGGGGGTTGTTACTATCGTACTATCAGTATGTAGATTTGAATTTCTTTCATGATGAATAATAAAATAATTTGTTACTCTCATCTAAATAGTGTTTTAAAACTAGGCCATTGTTAAAACACATCATATTACTCAATGAAGTAAGTAATTGATGTGAACCTACCACACAGCAAAACTGTAGAGTAGCAGCAGTTATCTAATGTTTTGGTCCATGAAAGAGATTATGTGTGTCCCCTAAGTAATTGATGGAACCTACCACACAGCAATCTGTAGAATAGCAGCAGTTATCTAATGTGTTGGTCCATGAAAGAGATTATGTATGTCCCATAAGTAATTGATGGAACCTACCACACAGCAATCTGCAGAGTAGCAGCAGTTATCTAATGTGTTGGTCCATGAAAGAGATTAAATATGTCCCATAAGTAATTGATGGAACCTACCACACAGCAATCTGCAGAGTAAGCAGCAGTTATCTAATGTGTTGGTCCATGAAAAGAGATTAAATATGTCCCATAAGTAATTGATGGAATCTACCACACAGCAATCTGCTGAGTAGCAGCAGTTATCTAATGTGTTGGTCCATGAAAGAGATTAAATATGTCCCATAAGTAATTGATGGAACCTACCACACAGCAATCTGCAGAGTAGCAGCAGTTATCTAATGTGTTGGTCCATGAAAGAGATTAAATATTTCCCATAAGTAATTGATGGAAATCTACCACACAGCAATCTGCAGAGTAGCAGCAGTTATCTAATGTGTTGGTCCATGAAAGAGATTAAATATGTTCCCATAAGTAATTGATGGAATCTACCACACAGCAATCTGCAGAGTAGCAGCAGTTATCTAATGTGTTGGTCCATGAAAGAGATTTAAATATGTCCCATAAGTAATTGATGGAATCTACCACACAGCAATCTGCAGAGTAGCAGCAGTTAATCTAATGTGTTGGTCCATGAAAGAGATTAAATATGTCCCATAAGTAATTGATGGAATCTACCACACAGCAATCTGCTGAGTAGCAGCAGTTATCTAATGTGTTGGTTCATGAAAGAGATTAAATATGTCCCATAAGTAATTGATGGAAATCTACCACACAGCAATCTGCAGAGTAGCAGCAGTTATCTAATGTGTTGGTCCATGAAAGAGATTAAATATGTCCCATAAGTAATTGATGGAATCTACCACACAGCAATCTGCAGAGTAGCAGCAGTTAATCTAATGTGTTGGTCCATGAAAGAGATTAAATATGTCCCATAAAGTAATTGATGGAAATCTACCACACAGCAATCTGCTGAGTAGCAGCAGGTTATCTAATGTGTTGGTTCATGAAAGAGATTATGTGTGACCCGTAAGTAATTGATGGAATCTACCACACAGCAATCTGCAGAGTAGCAGCAGTTATCTAATGTGTTGGTCCATGAAAGAGATTAAATATGTCCCATAAGTAAATTGATGGAATCTACCACACAGCAATCTGCAGAGTAGCAGCAGTTATCTAATGTGTTGGTCCATGAAAGAGATTATGTGTGACCCGTAAGTAATTGATGGAATCTACCACACAGCAATCTGCAGAAGTAGCAGCAGTTTATCTAATGTGATGGTCCATGAAAGAGATTATATGTGACCCGTAAGTAATTGATGGAACCTACCACACAGCAATCTGGCAGAGTTGCAGCAGTTATCTAATGTGTTGGTCCATGAAAGAGATTATGCGTGTCCCTGCCCTTGGCCCATGTAAATCAACCATTAGCATCTCTATGTTTGGTTGACTAACTTTCACTGTTTGCTCAACAGCCTTGTGTTTGCTGGCTCTCGATATCCACCTCATCTTCAGAGAGTCCCTTTTGATCAGCTGCACTAACACTGCACCTCTCTGACCCAAGCTTTTTTAAGACAAATGTCAGTTGCCCTTATATCTGTATACTTGTCATTTGTTGTAAATAGTGTTCATACACGAGTGATAAAACTTGGAATAGCTAAATATAGCGTTTACCTCCTATTTTAGATAATGTATTTTGGTGTTTGTTTTCATTATTTTAAATTGATCAATTACCAATTGGATTAGGAGCATTTCTTTCTGATTATTTCAGGTCCCCTTGTCTAGTTTATCATTATTGAGCTTTTTCAAAGAGAAATCAGTTTTACATCCTTTTATTTGTCTTTTCTCCCTTTTTACTTTGCTAAACCCCATATATATTTTTAAAACATGTTAGTTCATTATAAATAACTTTTATTCTTTCACTCATTTTGGGTATCTTTTTAAGTTCCAAGATGATGGCTGACTTGTTAAAGTTTAAAAAGGGAATGGTTACCAGTATATATCATTGTTGTTCTTTGTAGATTACTAGCTGGTAGTTGTACTCTATTTATTTGAATCACAGTCAATTTGTCACTAATTTAAATGTTTGACTTGGCATAAACTAAGTAGAATATTTATATTAAAGAATATTTCAATTTGCTTTTTAATTATTTCTAAAACTTTATAATATAAACATACTATTATAAACGTATAAAACTGTAAATAGTAATTAAATTTTAGATAAAAAGATTTGGTTGATTTAGATCAAATGTTTTTGGAATAAAAAGTTGTTTTAACTATGTAATAAAAAATTACTGTAAAATATAATTTGTAAATATAGTTTCATAGTTTAAAACTGTTGATAAAATATTACAATTTGATACTTAGTATTAATAAACTTAAAACTGTAAACTAATTTTACTCTGAAACTTAGTTAGAATATTTTTTTCCCTTAAATATAAGCCATTTTTTAGTTATCACAGTTTTTAGTTATTTTTAGTGACACAGCTATAACCTCAATTCATCAATAATTAGTTTCAGACTACCGGTGTACCTTAACCTTAACCTTAATTTTAACGTATACTTTTTTGACAGTATTATACTTTATTACATTATTATGACTAAGAAATTGCCAAAGAATCCTTGTGGTAATTGTCTCAAGAATGTGACCAAGAACAGTATTGCAGTGTTATGTAGTAGCTGTTTGCAATGGTACCATCGTAAATGTCTTGATAACCTTTCAGATGAAAGAATACCAGAAGGTTAAACTAAAACAACTAAAGTGGACATGTTATGAATGTAGTAAATCAAGTATTCAAAATGTTGAAAACAAAGAAGAGGATGAAGTGGTTACGGCTGAGCTAGTTCAGCAGATTAAAAACCAGGACTTAATAATAAAAACACTATCGAACGATCTTAACCAATCATGCGAAGAAATACAGCGATTGTAAAAATCATAACACACAATTAGAAACTCTTGTACTTACGAAGGAAGAGACAATTATCTTATTAGAAAGAGAAATAAAAAAGTTTTAAAAATACACTGGTCATAAATAGTGACAAGACAGGCAATGATAAGACCAAGCCTAGGCTAAGTTTGGAGGTAGGCCTACCAGAAACCTTCTCGTCAATATTGAAAAAAAGTCGAATAGAGCTAGGCCTACAACCAAACCTATGGAGAAAAAAGGTTTTGAGACCCCTAACCGCTATGAGACTTTGTCTTTAGAAGATGAACCTAGCTCAACCTCCGAGAGCGAGGATATCTTAACTGAAGCTCAGACTAAGAAGAACAAAAAGCAAAAAAAGATATGGATATGTGCCGACAGTCACGGTAGAGATTTGTCATGGGAAATAAATCTACAAGTATCCTCTTATGAGGCTGTTGGCTTTGTGAGACCAGGTGCTCGGACAAAACAAGTGGCTGAAATTTACAATAACCTAAATGAAGTTGAAAGTGAAGATGTAGTAGTTCTTATAACAGGTACGAATGATGTATCAAAAAATGAATCATTGGAAGCTGTTCAAGAAATTTCCAGTCTATTAGAATTTAATGGTAGGCCTACTTGCAATATTAATACTTGTAGACTTGCCAAAAAGGCATGACTTAGTGAACTGGTCATGTGTTAACACTGAAGTCAACAATACAAATTTTGCTCTAAAAGAACTGTGTGACAAACATAAAAATGTTACTCTAGTTAAGGCTAGCACGGCAGAGAGAACACTACATACAAGACATGGGTCGCACTTGAATTTAAAAGGGGAAAAGTGGCTGGCTAATAAAATTGTGGAAAGTGTTAGGCGTATGTCAGTAGGCCTGGTTTGTCCCAACCCTAGTGAAACTACTCATTCGGAAAACTCCAGACATTCTGTAAGGAGCCCTCTAAAATAACTTCAATTAATTTCTTACATCAGAATGTACAGTCTTTATCAAATAAAGTTCAGCTGCTTGAACAGATTTTATCTGAGTATGACATAGATTTTCTGTGCATAACAGAACACTGGAATGTCGGAAGACGAGTTAAACGAGTACTTACTTATTAATGATAGGCTACTAGTGTCAAATTTTTTTGTATAGAAACAAACTATTGGTCATGGAGGCGACTGCTTATTTACTCAAGATTACTCTTCTCAACAAGTAAAGGTAAATCAAGCCAATTAATAGTTTGGTCAGTTGAATTGGGAACTGTGATCTGTGGCTGTGTTGAAGTTGTTGGACACTGGACCTAGTGCTGGTTACAGTTGTTTACAGGAGTATGAATTGGAGATTTTATTTTCTTTTCTCAATACAATGGAAAAAATAAAAGTTTACTATCATATATTAACTAGACTTGGACAAAAATATCTATAATTTGTGGAGATTTTAATCTAAAATTTTTAACTAGTGATAAAGACGCAGACCAGTTTGTGAACACCTGTGTCTTAAACTTATGGCCTACAACTGGACTCATTTCACGAACCTACTCGAGGGTTAAAAAACTGTCTTAGCATCAATTTTTTTTTACTCTCTTTGGACCTTACAAAATTGTACTGCTTACAGTTATTAACTGTCATGTGAGTGGACCATCTTGGGAACAGCTGATTAATTGTTAACAAAATACTTATAAGGAAAATTAGCTCTTATCTTGCTAAAAAAGAACTGGTCCATATATGGGTCCTAGCTTAAACGACTGTTTCCTATTCTCTAAGTGACCTCTAACATCAATGTATTCAGATTTTACCTTGCCAAAGGAAAAATGGAGTGCGTAAGAGTGAGTGATATTTTATTTGCTTGTCTAAACTAGTGTAAAATGAAATGTTCAATGCTTTTATGCTCACAGTTCGGTATTACTTTAATTTAATGGGCTTTAAATAAACAGGTTAAGGATTAAAAGGAAAAAAAAAATACAGTTAAATATTGGTTCTAAGGTCTAATAGTAGAGTTGGTACACTGGATGAGCTGGTGTGCTAAAAAAAGATTAGGCTTCACTTACTTTATGAACTTTTAAAATCTTCAAAAAGGGCAATTGGAGTTTTGAAAATGTATAATGAGTATTGTACAAAATTGAAAAAAAAAAAAGATTATCGGCAAGCCAAATTATAAACACATCAAAAAAAAACAATTATAATTCTAAACTAGTTAAATGGTAGTCAGGAAATCAGAGCAAAAACCCTTTGGCAGATATGTAAAATAAAAGTAGGAAAGGTGAAAACTAAAACAAAAGACCCAAATATTTTTTCTATCAGATGAATATAACATGTTTTTTTATTAACATTAGCCAGTAATTTGGTAAAGCCGAAATTAACATGCATGTAGCAGCTTAATGGGCTTAAAGCAATGCAGTATGTAAATAATTGCAAGGATACCTGAAGCATTATGGTAGGGTTTAAGTTTTAGCTTATGTAACATGATAAAACGTTGAGTATTGTCTTGGATGCAGTTTAGTCATTTGTCTAGTTAAGTATAGTAAGGACCATTATGGGACTTAGAGTAAACGTTTTACTGAAAAAAAATAATAGGATTGGTATTTTTGAATCCTTTTGACAAGGCTAATCAATTTATGTTTGGCCCAAGGAATTTTCACCAGATTGTTTTTAAAAAATAAGCAAGGTCATTCCTATATTTAAGAAAGGTTAAAAAAGATTGACTTGAATAATTATAGGCCTATAAACGGTAGTTCCTGTCTTTTCTAAGGTCATTAGAGTTAATTCATTCAGGCATAAACAATTAATGTTTTTATTTTGAATTGAAATAGGCTTTAATTATGTTAACAATCAGGCACGTTTGGCTATAGAAATGCGGTTTATCTACCACACATTGCCCTTATAAAGCTAGTTGAGGGTTATACATGATTGTTTTGAGGGTAAGGACCTTGCTGCGGTCCACGTTCTGTGACCTCAGCAAGGCCTTTGATTGTGTTTCACACGATCTTATAAGTTTTTCTAAGCTTGAGTATTATTAGGGATTAAAGGGTGTGGCTCTTTTTTCAAAATCCTTTCAATCCTACCTTGAGAACACGAGTTACAATATGTATCAAAGAACAGTATATGAATCCTCAATGTCTACTTGCCTGTCACGTGCGGGTGAGTTCCCGCAGGGGATCTGTTTTGGGTCCGTTTATATTATTTATATATTATGCGTATAACGACCCTCGAGTAGTTAATATTCCTGGCGGAGATTATTCCTGCTATGCAGATGTACCCTAGCTACACTGTCTTAAATAGGCATGATAGTGAAAAAGGTCGTGGCATTAGAGGAATGCCTAAATATAATCAAACCCTCATTGAAAATTGGGGTGGCTTGCTTAACGAACTAGTTGTTAAACAAGGAAATAATACCATAACTGTTACTTTTTGATCTTCTTAAAAGAAAAAAATTATGAACTTAGAATAGTCCAATGTTTCTTCGGTGATTAACTTTAGACCCAACCCCTTCAATTGGCCAACCAAACACATATCTGTCCTCAAAAGTAGGAGCTTAGTAAAAAGCATTTACCGCTTTAAAAAAGGTCTAAAGTGGTGTTGAAGTTGGAAAGGGGATAGGCCTAAGGCAGGGCCTGATTTTGGTTTTTATTTCATGCCCATATGGTCTTATGGTTTTAAATAGTATGGGGTGGTGCTCCCAAGTCAGAAGATATATTTGGTTTGCAACAAAAAAAAAGCTTATAAGAGTAATTCAACTGGTTTCCCATATGATTACAAGCCCAATTGTAAACAATTATTTTATTGAATTAAGAATATTGGACTTTACATTCCCCGCTATACATGTTTCAAGTGTCCTCATGTAACTTGAGAGCTAATTTAGGACAAGGTACATACAAGTAAGCTCCATTTCATTCCCAACAATACTAGATACTGGCCAAATTTAATTAATTTTACCACAAAAATAGGCCTATTAAAAAGTGAACAGAAATCCCCATAGTTATATCAACGCCGAATTAGATGAATAAGTTACCCGAGGTCCCAGTCAAGAATTTAGAAAATGATAAATTTAAAATCTAGTATCAATAAATTTTATTATTAAAAAAAAAAATCCGTTTTATAGAAGTGGAAGAATTTTCTTTCTGAGAGTTGGTCCCGAATTTGGTGATTTTTAGCCTGACCTGACTGCCTTTCACAAAGAATCTTTTGTCACTCTTTGTGCTAAACAAAATATATGTTTTAAAGTTAAAAATAATATCTAGTTGTTATTGTAATGTCCAATGTGTTTTATGTGTTTATTATAATGTTTAAGTTAGGCCTGTTGTAATATTATAAAAATGCTATTTTCGATTAAAATATTTACTAGTATTGTAATACCTATATTGCTGTTATTTTTATAATTATAAGGGCCTACTGTAGTCTTAAAATTAGTCCATTGGGCTATAGGTTTATATTTATGTAAACAATGGCTTGTGTGTAGTAAATATTAATCTTCATAGTTACATTGACTTGCCTATGGTATTGCTATGGAATATCTTGTTGGTGAAATAAAAGTATTCTATTCTATTCTATTTCTATTCTATAAATATAAAATTTTTGTTAAAATGCAAGGTTTAGTCACTATTGTTATAAAATTAGATTTATGCTGCAATCCAATTATTTGGACGCTTATATAGCCCTTGTTATTCCTTAATTCAAACTCTAAAGTGTCTGGTTCCTGTAGAAGTATTCGCAATCAACGGCCACCCCCTCTTGTGTCACCTTCTGGAAGGTAAAAATATCAAGTATTTCAGTTAAACAATACAGTAAAAACCAAAACAGTATTTCATATATGACTGAAGGTGAACAATAAACATTATTAAAGGTCCCAAATAAGTCCTTCTCAGTCCCACTGTGCAAAACGCTTGATAGAAGGATGCTAGAGGCTGGTACAAAAGATTCCGCAGGATAGAACCTAGTTTTGGGATCACCAACGTTAAAAATGCATGCTATTGCAAGTAACCTGTGTAATAAAAGAATCATTGTTTATAATACTTGTCAGGCTCATCTGTTACCTCTGTTGTATTAGTTTTATAATGTCCATCCCAGGTAGGATCACCCACCAATGTATCCACTAGCAGTAAGCGTGATAAATAAATAGATAATTGTTATCTACCATGTCAGGTCATCTGTTACTCTATTGTGATAAGGTTTATTAATGTCCAATCCAGGTTTCATCACCAATGTAATCCATTAGCAGTAAGCCATGATAAAATAATTGTATACAATACTGCCCAGGATCCCTCTATTACACTCTGTTGTATTGTTTTATAATGTCCCATCCAGGTAGATCACCACTCTATGTATCCAGTAAGCAAGTAAGCGTGATAAAATACATTGTGAGCAATAATCAATATCTTACCTGATAGTTTCAAGCTTAAGGCTTAGAGCTATTTAAATTTTTACGTTTTCCTGAAAGTACCTTAAATGTTTAAACGTCTAGTGAATTGAGTAAATAATTTTGACAAATTTCTGTATAGGGTTAGACAGATTCACAAAAAAGTATTTCATAATTCCATTTTTTAAAATTTAAATATTTACTTTTGTCACATGTGTTGACGAAGGCATGCCCATTGCAGTCAAACAGACCCCACAAAAATAAATAAGATAATCGTTTTAATAGTATAGCCATGAGTGATTACAATGAGAGATAACAAGTATAAGCTCTACAATTTACCCACATTAATATTAATATATTGTTGGTCTTTATGTTCGCAAAACTCCACCAAATCACATATAGTTTTCTTGAGTGTTTATTTATTCAGTATAGTTAAAACTGTCAATGTATATAAAGACCAATCTAGATGCGGAGTACATTCCAACAGTAAGGGTACGACCGGGCTTATTTTCAGAAAAAAGTATTATACTGTTGGACAAGTGACTCAATAATTAAAGAGGTTATATCGTAAATAAAATAGTCGATGCCAAAGAATTATTTTTGGTTGATGAAACATTTTTAATTTAAAACTTTGTAATATTAGGATTGTCGAATGGTATTGCAAATCAATGTTTTTATGACACAATAATGGAGAATTGTCAGCATCAATATAATATGTTTCATAATTTATATTACATGGTAAATATAATAGCTTTTGTTTCTACCAAATATATTTAATATGCAATTAGCATTGATTATCGCTGTAAGTGTTGTTCTATGTTTGGCATAACACACTAACTGTGTTTAATATTGTTGACAAGGCAACTCCCCGGACTGAGCAAGGCCTAGGAAAGAGACACTATACCTGGCACGAATATGGTACCCGATACAAACCGTTTTTGGTTTCCGAAGCCCCACTGGCACTCGTCCGAACAAGGGTTGCAGATTCACAAAAGCAATTATACATACAGCACAAAGAGCTAATCTTAAGGGGTAAGCCAGACAATTTTGTATTTATAAGATAATTATCGTTTTCCACGGGGTAATGTACGCTGTTGTTGCAAAAGAGTTGGAGTTCAATGGCAAAAAATTTTGTTAAGCTCCATGTCACATTCTGCTTAGTGCAGAGAATCAGAAATCTGATGCTGGTCCACATCCCTTTCTGAAGAAAGAAAAATCCATGAAAAATTTGTCAGTGTTGGGAAGATGTCTCAAGAACAAACCTTTTTTACATCATTTTTGGACATCAATAGATGTTTTATGTCTATAAAAACCCTAGCCTAGTCCAGTGTAATCTACGAATGAATAGGGATTCCCCATCAAAATTCACAGTGCAGTGAAAATACCTTCTTCAATCTTGATTATCACTGGATAGGTGCAGAGTAATCAAGAATGAGCTCTCTTTTAAGCATTAGGTTTTATCCTGATGTTGGATATGATGCATAAGGAGTTTCGATTTGAAATGATGGTCTTACATTGCCCGAGATTTTCCAGACAGATATGGAGTGGAGCTTAAACGACAATATTCGCAATATGTTGCCTTACTGTTCAGGGCAGTTGAAGTTCTTGAATAAAAAATACTAACACTTATAGTTCGCGGTAGTAACTGATCAACCTCCACCATGTCACCACAGTTGGATGGACTGGTGAGGCCAAGCACCCTGCCGGAGGAAAATGGAGCCAAAGAGCAGACATCACAACTACCCGTGGCTCGCCGAGGAGGTGTCCATCCTGCCTCGCGTTTGGCAGCAGTTTCCTGTACGCCTCGCCACCCGCCCCCCCGGCCAACTGACCACCCTGCCTCGGCGACCGCCTCCGCTGAGAAAGAGTGCAAAGACAAAAGCCGTCCAATCCATCACAACAGGCACGTCGCAGCCTGCTACTGAGAACGGTTTGGTCTCTTCTGCTTCCTCTTGTAAGTTCCATTGGATTATCTCCTTAAGTTTCAGAAGTTTTAATTAGTTTTAAGATTTTATTTGTGGAATTCAGATGTTTCAGATCTGTATTCCGTTATATAATTCTCCTATATTTTAAATGTAGTGGAATTTTTTAAAACCTAATGCAGGTTTAATTTGAGAAGGGAAACGTGCAGAAGGTGGGACACTTTTAGTAATGTGAGTCATTTTTTCTAGTAACAATCCAAATTGTGTTTATTTTGGGATATATTCCCCAACCATATTAAAATAATGAAGCGCTAGCGCTTTGATTTTGGAAATATTAACATTTAAATAGCTTGATTAATAGATAGTTAGAAAGTGCCAATATATGTTTTGATTATTTTTGATCTAAATCTAAATATTTTCAGAGATGAGTAACCAACTTACTGTTTATCCCTTAATAATGTCCACCTTAACCACTTTATTTTCTCTTCTCCTTATCATTATTAGTTTTGCAGATGGCTGATGTGCTGCTTTACCTCATCTAGATTTCACTGCTTCGAGGAACTAAAGATTGAACAATAAAAACTGGGAAGTCCTAATTAATTCAATAACTAAACAAGTGCTCTAGAAGTTTTATATTTTTATGTGTAAGTCGTGAACAAATACTTTTAAAAGATAAATGACATCTTTTAAAAACTAAACCCGTGATATAAAAACAAACTAATGTCTTTCTTAATTTGTCTGCTGAATGAATTAAAAGTAAGAAAAAAAAGTGAATGGGAGACTTTATTTCATGATGATAATCTATTGTAATAAATACGAACTTTCCAATGGATTGTGTTACCTCATATGAATACTTCATTATTAGTTCACAAAAGATATAATTAATGTTTGTAGATTTTCAAAAAGAATATTCTAAAAAAGAAAACATACTCCAATTAATCGTTTTGAATTACAATTTTGATATAAAACTTTAACTATGATAAAAAAAAATTGATAAAAGATTTTAAAATTTGAATAGTATCAAATTTACCTACTTTGAGTAATAACAACTAAAAATTACAAACAAACAAAAATGATTATAGAATTGTTTTAAGAATTACAAATGTTATTCTTAATAATTTTATTTTAAAAAAATAATTGTATTAACTTCAGGCCAAAAAAATAATTATTTTTTTTTTTTGAAAATTTAACTGACAGTTAATTCCAGAAACTGAACACTGTCGGATATGTATATACATTAAAAAAACAGATGAACATTAATACGTTCTGGTACAAATACAGTAGTTTTTTACCTTTCTTTTTTTTAAGGTGTATAGGGAAAATTGGTAACACATTTTTGAGTTAAACATTTGCAAAACAATTTAAACATGTTTTCAGCCCATATACTAGGTCCCCTTATTTCATTGGCGTGGAAATAAACATTTTTATACCTAGAACAGATTGAAGGGTCCATAAGTGGTGCGAAGAGCATGTTGCTTTAATAATCAAATTAACAGGGTGTATCAAATAGAATCATCCAATTTGGCATGTCTATATTTTCGAACAGTAGTAAAACATATATAACCAATTACTGAATTTTTTTGGCTCTGGAAAGTGGAAAGCAAAAAGTTTTTTTTTTCATACCCTTTTCAAAGGTGTTCAATATGTCCCACCTTTAGATAATACAGCAATATGTTCCTGTGCGGTAATTCAAATTCAAAAGATTCAAATTCAAATTCAATTCATCATCGCGGCCACACGCGTCAACCTGCCAGCGAAGCATGTCCTGAGTTACTGATTCCACTGCTGTTATTGGTTAATGCGATTCACTCAGCTCAATTCCATTGTTTGTTGGTTAGCGGAAGGCCACATATTAACAGAGTCTTCGATGAAAACCCCACAAGGAAAAAAAAAAATCACATATAGTAAAGGTCCGGGATGACCTTGGAGGCCAGAAATTGTAAGGATGCGTCATTTTTGCCCAGTGCCGGGCCGATCCACCTAGGTCACGAATTACCTTTGATTTTTAAAAAATTGCCGGACCGCCAATCAAAGATTGCTACAAATGTGGCGTGTGCCGACCCGTCCCTGTTGGTAAATGAAGTCGTTCGGAAATCAGTCTCCCAATTGGGAGAAAAAGATAATTCTCAAACATATCGAGATAATTGGTATTCCTGTAACAGTTGTGTCTCTTAGCAAAGAGGGGGAAAAGTTGGACCGTCACATCAACCTTTTTCCCGTGAAACCACGCCAAAACACATTAAATTTTGGAGAGGTTCTCTCTCAACGTTGCACAATTTCCAAGTGGTTTTTTCTGTGCTACCATATTTTTTGACTCGAAGACGTTTATCGGCAGTTTACCTTTCCATTGAAATGGAATGTTGCCCTCGTCGCTAAACACTATGCAATCACGATTCAAAATGTTCATCGACCTCATCTTATGAAGAACGGAAGTATAGAAAACTCCATGGTACGTCGTTTTCTTTGTCACCCTCACGAAAGAGCAGGGAATCTGAAGTCTGTATCCTTTCAATCGTATTAATCCGTCGACGCAAACACATGCCAGACGAACAAGTAGCGAGTGGCGCGAACAGGATTTCTGGATGGCGTCTGCTGTCGTGTGAAACAAATGGCGGACGCGCTCCACGTTTTCATCAGACACTCTGGGACGGATCCGGTGAATCTTGCCTTTACACAGACAAGCCTGTTTACTGTTGTAAATTGTGCATAACGCCAAATTGTCTAATGCTCTGTGATGTAGGAGGATCAACACCATACCTTATTTAAAGAGAAGTTCACGCTGAACAGTTAATTACACAACTCACACTGGGACCTGCGCAAAAAACGTTAGAGAACACAAAAAACACTTTTTGTTGGTGCAAGAGACGCCATTTTTCTACTAGGAAATAAAGTAGGCGTTCACATGAAGCGCGCTGCTTGACTACCTAGCGGGAACCATGTGAAAACTTTTAATAAGAATACCTCTTTTCAACAGTAACGTGTGTTGGCGCATTTAAGCCTCAACAGAATAGTTATGATTTTATTAAATCGGATGATTCCTTTTTTTATACACTCGTGTATTTCTAAAGTTATTACTAAGCACGTTGATTTTATTTGGGACCATTCTTGTATGATTAAAATGCTCAACAGAGATACAGGACACTCCACTTTTGTGTAGATGTGAAACGCTGATTGTTTCTAAAGCTGATGATATGGGTAAAATCAATTTATTTATCCTTTGTATAGAGACAAAAGAGTTTTTGGAACAGATGAGTTGACTGTGTGTGCTTTGTGAAGGTGAATGATGCTGACATCGTGGCGTTGGGCAGCCAGAAGAGTGGAGGGGAAGCAGAGAATCATAGAACAAGTTGGAAGATGTAGGTCCCATCACCGCACGGAATAGGCTAGCGAGCTTCTCACGTATAGTTGTCATTAAATTTATAGTTAACCTATATTCAAGTACCAAAAAATATAAAACGATAATGTGCCATGTTATTGATAAAAGGATGTATAAAATGGTTTATTAGCACCAACCTCATCACAACATTTGATGAAATGTAACCGTTCGCTTTTTTTTCAACGTATATGTCATGTTTAACGTTCATCATATGCAGGAACCATTCTTAACAATCTTAGAAGCAAACAATTAAACGATATATGTTAGTTTTTTAAACATTGACAAGTATGTTTTTCTATATAAGAGTTTAACATGGAATCTGTCATTTCTGCACTTGTTCAATATTTGTTTTTAAGTAATTGATAAATTCAGTTCAAAATATTAACGCATTGTTTAATATAAAAAAATTAGTAAATAATTTATTATGGGTTAATAAATTAATTTATAAAGCATTAGTCAGCCTTGATTAACGTTGCTTTACATCCCATCCTCGCTTTTTCAAAAAGTTAAAAAAAATTATAAATTGGTTATTAAATTATTTATTGTTTGTAATAAATATAATTCTCTAAATTTTGGTTAAATTTGGAAAAGTCCGTTTAGTGTAAGAATTGTATTTTTTGTAAATTTTTAAAATGATTGTATCCATAGCAACAAACTTAGCCTTTCCCTGTATTAATTTGTGGTTTTTTGCAAATATATAATTAAACAAATTTTGCTTCAGATAATCCTGGATACCATTATTATATTTGTTGAAACTAGATAAAATAAAGAATTAAATTGGCTTTCTCCAGATTCTTAATATTTATAATACACGCAAGGGCCAGTCCCCAACCAAATTAAAAAAAATATGTGGTCATTTATTTTTTTAAACGGTTTATGCATAATGGTTTTCACACCAATTATCTTCCCTAACATTTTCCTGAGAAAAAATGTATTACACAACATGGATTTATATTAAAAATGTTTCTAAAGTACGGTTATAATACACTGTTAAAATGATCTGCCATCTGTGGAATATAAACATTAATTCTTCAACATTTTGAGGGTTAAATTTGTTATTATTTTTTAACCTGTGTAATTTATTTTATTGGTATAATTTTTTGTTATTACTAAATACTGGTAATATTAAGTTAGTAAAAATGAAAAGTATAGCTAATGATACCAAATGTAGGTATATATTTTAAAAAGTAAAACTTAAAATTTCAATAATCACATAAAAAAGAATTATTAAGATGAGG
>NW_025785696.1:0-17711 GCF_021130785.1 Homalodisca vitripennis
AGGTTACTCTGGTAGGCTGGTTAGCTCCAGCCTCTGAATTGCTGTGAGAAGCCAACATCTCCTGTAATTTACCTGATCTTCTGTCAGGTTTTAAAATGTCTACACTTATATCTCCCATGATTAGAAGGTTTGAACTTTCCAGTTTACTGATTTCAATAGTTTTTGAGAGAATATTAAGTGATTCGTCTAAGTTGGATGATGGTGATCTGTAGGTACCCATTATGTATAAGCAGGTGGTATTGAGCATAACCTTTACCAAAGCCATTTCACATACAAGTTCTTCGCAGTACTGACTGATTGGTACATTAAAGGTACTCCTTTCTAAGGTATCTTCTACATAAATTGCAACCCCACCCATTATATGCTTTTCCCTACAGAAATGTGCTCTGAGGATATATCCTGTATTGGAGCAAACATTTTCAATTTCCCTGAGATTTGAGACTGTGTTCACTTAGTATTATTATATTAGGTTAAAATATTTTGTTTCTTGAAGATTTGTTTTTGCTCTAAGGAAGATGCATTACTTTTTATATTGGAGGTCTGACGTTGCTGCCTGGTTCTAAAAAAAGGTGAGATGGTCATTTTTATAGGAGCAAGTTTGATTTCTATGATAATTGGCTTTGACATGTTCTATATTATTTTCATAAAACTCAAGGAAGGTTTCTGAGGGCTCAAGTCTTGTAGCAGTTATGGGTGGCCTTCTGATCGGATGAAGGGGGTACAAGAGGGAGGGGCTTCAAGAGTAGATGCCTGTATTTATTTCAGTTGAGTTTGGTAGTTTGTTACTTTCTAAACTAAGTCTAAGTTCCTCATTGGTGTAAGTTTTTTGTCAAATCCACTGCATTAGACTTTTGATTGCAATAAACTATTATCCTTTTTATTCTCTGCTTGTGGGTTGTTTTCCTTTGGAAGAGGGTAGTTTTTATTCTGAAAGCCTTAAACTTTGCAGACTGAAGAGAGACACTGATTTGGTCTCTATGTTTACCCCAATTGGGTCTTCACATTTTTAGGTCTTCGTATATTGACATGTGTGTTTGTGGTAGACAGGTAACATCTTGTGGTGTTTCGTTAGGGGGATATTTTCAGTCTGGGTGCTTTGCTCATATAACAACTTAGCTTTTGCTGACTTGAACAGTGGCACTGAGGCTTAACACTCAAGTCTTTAAGGGTAGTCTCCATGCTGTTCTGCCTGGATTTAATTTGGGATATTTCTAGCAAGATAACTGTTAAGTTTTGTGGCTTGTCTTGCGTAAAAAATTCACATTTTTCAGTTTGAGTTACAGTGTCAGTTTTGCTTGAGGTTTTCAGCTGTTGTTTGGCTACTCCTGCGTTCAAAACTAAAAGTTGTTTCTCGAGATCCCTGCTTTTTGTAACATATTTTTCAATTATCTGTTCCTGTTATGGTCTTCAGATAAGTTTTGAATTTCCATTACATTTTTCTTTTCTTTTTCAATCTGAGCTTCCAGCTTCAGCTAACTTTTGGGATAAGGTTTCAATTTTCCCAAGAAATTTTTCTTCTTCTTCAGCCATTTCTTCAATATTTGCCTCATTACTGGCTAATTTACATTGTAAACATGCTAACTTATTTTCTACAATAGTCAGTTGTTCTTTTAAAAACTTGTTTTCCTCCAGCAGTGCCGATCTTATTGTAGCAGCCATAGCAAGCTTATCATCTTCATTTTCTAAAATACCTGCTCTCTAGAGGTTTTATGGAGTTGTTTAGAATGTCTTTTTTGGTTATGAGTATTTGAATGTTAAGTCAGAGGAGGAAGAGTTGTCTATGGTATTTATAACTAGAATTTTTGTCATAATCTGAGCCTCCTGCCTTACATGTGAAACATGTCCATGTTTTTATATCTTGAGAACTTAGTTTTTTCAAAAGTTTTTTTCTTTTACATTTTGGGCAGCCTGCATGATACCACATGTTGCAAGGACCAGTGCACTTTAGACCTGAGTAATTTCACTCCTATTTCACATGAGCCACAGGGATACTTAGTAGGCATTTTTTTACCTTAGTTGGTTTGTAATATATATATACTTTAGAGTAACAATAGTTGTCAATATAAAAAGTGTGATGCAGTTTTTGAGTTAAAGTTTGGAAATGTAAGCTTTGGCTGGTTGCTCCTGTTAAAAATGGCAAAAAGTAAACAGTTTTTTTAGGAGAGGTTACTTGTAACTTCAATTTTGTCTTATTCCTAACTCCTGACACCTATTCTGTACTTGATGTATACAAATAACAGTATTCTGATTGATTGATTACATGGAAGTGAAAGTATTTATCATTACCACTGGTTGAAAAACAAATACGGTGAGAGATTACTGATCACAGCTCAAGAAAGTAAATTACTGCAAACTGCCTTTTGTTGCCCTGATCAAAAATACAAATACACAGGTCTCGGAAACCTACTTTGATCAAAAAGCGCTTACCCTTGTTATGTAATTATGGTCTAAGATATTTCCAGTGCTATAGTAGAGTTAGCTTTCATGTCCCGACAAAGAAAATATATGTATGTACGTAGGTCTGAGAAGCTACTTCGGTTTAAAGGTGTTTTACTTTCAACCGTATAAAATCACTTCTGGTACCACAGTGAGTTTGGCTTATCGCCCCAATCAAAAACTATATACTTTATGTAGCTCTCGGAAGTCTTCTTTTTTGAAAGAATGACTGTTTTTTGTAATCTAACTTTCAGTCTAAGGTATTTTAGGTGACATAGCTGAGTTTAAAATATTTTTCTAATGAAGATAATGCACATGTAACATAAGACTTAGTAAACTATTATGGTCTTTGGGAAAATGCTTCCTACTTCCCGGTATAAAGGTGAAATCCTTATTAAGCTCATGCAACTTTCCAAAATAAATGTTTGTAAGGATTTGCGTTGTGGAGTCGTTTTTTTTTCAGACTGTAGTCTCTGGGAAAGAAAGGATTGTTGATGCATGTTAGTGTTCATTTCTCTATTTTTCCTTAAGCCACTGTTAAAATGCCATATCACAATGTCGAGGAGGCGCACCCGTTTGAGTACCGAATTTATTCAAAAAAATTCATAACTTTGTTTATAATAATATAATAATTTACAAAGTGTTCAATGTTAAATTTGTCTCTGGTTCAATCTAGCGCAAAAGTTAGATATAGCTTTGTCTTTGCTATCTGCATTACTCTACTGATGTAATAAATATTTTATCAAATTTAAATGTTGATCAGATGTTTTAGCGACTTTGTTGAACTTCAGTGAAAAGTGTCAATAGCTGTTTAGTGTCAGTTACATTTGGATTATGATACAAAGAAAACTACTAGTTGTTTCAAAGCTCCAAAATATTTCAGGAAACTTTTGTAAATTTTTCTCTTTGTATAAGCATTCTTCAGATTTCAAAGAAATATTTTACAAGATACAAAAAATAATTAGCCGAATGGGTCCAGCCGTTCTTCGAGTGCTTAGCAACACACATTTTTGCAATTAATTTTTATTTATAAGATAAAACAATTTAAAATATTCTATATACATAAGTACCAGTTAAAACAATTGTAAAAAATGTCTTGTTCTAGCACTGGAAAAGAAAGCAGCCAAGATGTTTGGAAAAGAGCATCAATTTTCGTCCCTAGTGGGACTATGGGAAACCTGATAGCAAGTGAGTTACACTAATGTAGCAAACTCTTAGTTTTGGGATATTGTAACATTACAGTCATGTAAGTCGAAAAGAGTAACCTTTTCTTGTATCAGCTTAGTTTTTAAATTGGTGGTCAAGATTGTAAAGGCAAATAATCATACTGTACATGTTGATGTCAGCAACAACACGTTACTTCTGTGTTGATGATGCCAAATTGGAACAAATAGAGTGTACACAATATGTTGACCTTAATTTATAAATACTAGTTTCCAGATGAAATGCATTGATCCAAATACAATAAAATGTCAGTGATTATATAAACCACTAAAAAGTTTCGTTATGTGTAAAACTGTCATTTAAAATAGTAATGATATATTATTTTATGGTTTTATTCTCATTTTTAACAGGATCTGTGTATTTGTTTCTTCTTCCAACTGTTAACAACACTGTAATTTTTAATATTGAGGCTACTGAAAAACTAAATTTAGAGAGTAAACTTCAAACAACAGAAATATGGTTCATTATAGTTACATCAGATACATAATTTAATTTCATGCCCTTCTGAACCTTAGTGTAGGCTTGGATGTAAAAAAAGTCAAATTTATGAACATTGAGGCCCAAAAATATAAACTGTGCTTACAATTTTACAACAAAACAAAAAGTTAAAATTCTGAAATATACTTTTGATTTTGTTGTTTAATTTGCCGATATAACTGTTCTAGCTGCATTACTAAAGTTATGAAGAAATCAACATCTGTCCACAAGAGGAAAAGGGTATTTTGGGTAGTTTTTGAATATTTATGACTCAATAATCGCAGAACTAAAAAATTTTGTATTAGTTTCTGCTACTTGTTAAAACTACCTAATTTGTATAAAATTTGAGTACTATGGTATGTGTGATCTTAACTGGCTTTACATGAAACAGTCCAGATAGGAAATATGTATCAAATATTAAAGATGTTTTTGTAAAATTCTTAAACTTAAAAAAATTAAAGTTTAAAATCAAGTTTGAAAATTAAAATTAATAACCAAACTGAAATAGTTTTGTTCATTAATATTAATTTTACTCTTGAATTATCAACAGCTCAAATTTGTTGGTGCGTCATATCAGTAAAAAATATAAATTTTGTTAACATACTAAAGAAGCATATCAAACTAAAAGGTTTTTTTAGATCCAAATAAATAGATCTTTTTACAAAAATGTGAGGTTATTACCTCAAAAAAGACACAAACATTAAAATTCAATGAAAAGTCACTAAATCTGGTCAAGTAAAGTGAGACAACTTGATTTTTCGTGGTTATAGACAATAGAAATGGCCAAAAGGAACAATGTGCCATAGGTTTTCAAGGCAGAAATTTGAGGATACATGACAATATGGCAAGTACAAATACCATTCCATAAAAAAACAATAATTTTGTATTCCAACTTGAAGGATTTGTCACTCTAATGTAAAGAAGATTTTAACTGGTGTATAGACTTTTTTCTGTTGACATGTAATTTATAGCCGTCTTAAATTTTTATATATGTGAATGATGTCCCAACTAAAAAATGAAAATAGTAGATCAGACTACTAGAAAAAATCAAAATCTATGCTTATGCAATAGTCTGGCTAATCAAGGTGAAAAAAACTTGTTTGTTTGTTTGAGACTCATTCAAGGTTTTAACTCAAGTACTGGTGACCATCATTGCAATGATGATCTATCACTCTCAACAACTGGTGACCGTCGTCGCTGCAGCAACAGTTTAACATCGCTGCGAATAAGCCACTTTACATAGTAACTACAATGCTTTTTTGACGAAAGTAATGGTACCAATTCGATAGCAGATAAATTAATGTAATGATTATTATGAAGTTTGGTACTTTTGGAGTTCCAATTATTTTTTTTTCAGAAATTGGAGAGAAGAAGAAATACTTTATTTCATTTTCATTCTCATCATTTCATGCAAAGAAAAAACACTATTGTTGCACAATATAACATGTTACTAGGGTAATGTTAATTTTCATAAAAATACTCTATTGGCAAGTTTTATCAATATAGCAATAAAAATGTATGAAATAAATCCAACATACTATATATTTCCTGAAATTAGAGAAATATACGAATAATTTGTAATTTTTATTTAGCAAATATATACCACTTCTGTAGGAATGGTCTCCCCCCTAAAACTACAAAGACTTAAAATATTCAATTATTCTAAAATTGCAAAACAAAAAACACAATTAAATGTTACTTACAAAAATATAGATAGTAACAAATTATACTTTTGAAAAAAAAATGATATAACAATACTTAATCAAATAACTTTTAGTATTTATTTTTTATAAAATACCCGTTCAAAACATGAAACATTAGCTTTTTAATAGAGGTAATTTAGTTGCCAGTTCTTGGATTCACATAAAACCAGGGTTGGTTCACTTTGTCTCATAATACTATTTTTTCAATAATAGTTGTTAGTAACATTTTTTGCTATTAGCCTGGTTTATATGCCTTTTACATGTTATGGAGCTTTCTTAGTAGGGTACTGTAATGTTATTTTTAACTCTTATTCAAGATTTTATAAATTGTAACTTTTACTTTACAGTTGGATTTACAATACACAATAGATAATAGAAAATACTCGTTATTCATTAACATTAAGTTTATAATTTTTATCAATATAAGAATGATGTCAATGCACAATAATGCTTAGTTGTCTTGAATTCTTGAATGATGTATAAAGGTCCTGAAGATGCTAAGCTGTCAGAGACATCTTCAGAAGTTTTACTAGGATTTTCATCAGAATTTTTGGAAGGGGGGTGTTGAAGTAGACTTCCCTTGTGATGGTTTCTTTTTGTGCAGTGATAGGTGGTGTGTTGGGAGATCAATGTTGTGTCTATTTCTTTCATTGTTACAGTGATGGTCTTCAGTTCTAGTCTGGCCTGGTGTAACACAATGTAGAATTGTTTGGAGTATGGGCTGTTGCAGTTAATATCCTAGATGCTGTGAAGGCTTCCCTGAATCTGTCTTGATGCCTTAGTCCTGTAAGAACTGTAATGACTCTCTTTTGTAAGATCAGGATTCTGGAGGTTAGTATCTCCCCTGACTATTAGTCTGTACCTAGGATGAAGTCGAAGAGAGGTAGGTTGTTTTAGCAGTGCCTACATTGCCAATATCCCAAGAGCTATTAATATATTTATGTCAAGATGATCTTTGTTTTTATCATTAATAATACGTGCAGTATCATCAGCATACATCATAAACTTCACAGAGTCCCTTCAGATATTGTGAGAATTCAATAGTTAAAATTATATAGAAGACTGGTCTGAAAACAGACCCCTAGGAAATGTCTCGTGTTCAGATTTTACTTTGTGCAGTGATCCATTGTTCATAGACGTAGGCCCCACTAGCTGCTTTCTGTCTCTCAAGTAGCTCTTCAAACCACTTGATCTCTCTATCATAATGTCCCAGTGATTTTAATTTTTGTATTATTAAACTATGCCCAAAGCACTAAAAAGCTTGACTGAAATCAAGAAATATGCTTGTGGCTCTGCAGTCTTCTTCAAGTTTATCAATGATAGCTTTGACTAGCTGTACAACTGGTGTTCTTGTTGATATACACTTCATTAGGCCATGTTGTCGTGGTTAAGGATCGTTAGTTAACATAATTTGGTTCCAGGTGGTGTAATACTCTGTTAAAAACTACTTGTTCCAAAATCTTAAGGTTTTAGAAGCAGTTATGCTTATGACTTTATTCCAAAAAAAATGGAGGACGGCACTCATGGTGTTTGTACAGAAAAAAGGTAGAGACTCGTCTGAACCTAATTTGTATAGGCCTAACCTCATTTATGGTGAAAACTGTGCAGAAAATAATAAATAGACATATAAGGAATGAAACCTTATTGCCACACCCACACACCCACACAGTATATCAACATGCATACATTGAAGGTTAGTCAATCACTACTGCTCTCCACAGTCTAGTGGAGGTGGTGGAAGACACTTTCAAAGAAAAGAAAGCCCTAATCAGTGTCTTTACGGACATTGAAGGAGCTTTTGAATGAGTAGCATAAGAATCCATGGAGGCAGCACTGAAAGTTGTAATGTTTCAATAGATGCTGTCAAGTAGATAATAGCCCTATAATTCTACAAGTAAGAGCAAAGCTCAGAGATGAATCGGCCTCAATCACAGCCCGGAAAAGGTGCCCCCAAGTAAGGGTACTGTCTCCCCTTTTGTGGGCGATAGTGGTTCACAATCTGTTGATAAAAAAGAGAAGAAAGGGGAATAAATTTACTATGCTATGCTGACGACCTAGTACTTATGGTCAGGGGAAGAAATAAAGACACACTGGAACGCCTCACTCAAAATACCTTTAACCTTTATAAGCAACTGGTGTCATGAAAATTCTCTTTACTTTTTTTTTACATAGTCCTTCTTACACTTAACGTGACGTACAAGCATAGATACAAACCATTCGTAATCTTCTGTACAAAATCAAATAAACAGTATTTAAAGAATAAAATTAATAGTTGCGATGTATTCTAAAACTAACAAAATAATATTTAATAAAAACAAAATGTACTCTTAAGTTTATATTATGTATAAAATTAATAATACGAGGGTAATAAGATTGGCGAGCTTTCTTTGGCGTGCTTGGCGAAGCAGTATGACCCCATTGCATTGACTGTTGTTTTGTTTCAAAAGAACGCGCGATCGCATGATGCTCTCCCTTGCACAGCTAGAAGCGTACTGAACGGCTGCGCACGCCGATGTGAGAATGGCGGCGCTACCCCCCACTACTTATCGTGCCACGCCCAAACTGCGGTTACTTTATGGACGACCCTCGTATATTGAAACATAATATTAATGATTTTTAAAGAGAAATAAGATTTCATACGTAATATTAAAGTAAAAAATCATTCTATTTTTATTAACTGTTTTCTTTCACTCACATATTCATTCTGTCTGCAACAAACCAAGACTAGCGACACTAGGGCACCGACATGGGGAGAGTCTGAGGATTAACCCATAAAAAACAATTGTAATAACCTTCACCAGAAAAAAATTCAAACTTGCTCATCCGGTTCTAGACCTTTCTAGACAAAACGCTAACATGGAATTCACATATCAAAAATATTCCAAAGTGACAAGGGCTCTTGGGAGCTGTAAAAGACTCCGGATTTAAATGGGGACCCAAAATTATACATTGGATCTATGAAGCCATAATAAAACCAATGGCCACATATGCAGTTCTTGTATAGTGGCTGAAAGTAGAACAAAATGCAGCTACCAAGAGGCTTCAAAGATAAGTTTGTGTAAGTATTACCGGGGCAATGAACTCCTGTCAAACTCTGGTACTTGAAGCATTACAGGATACACTCCTCTGGGACAGGAGGTGAAGAAGACAGCCGCATTAAGTGCAATGTAGCTTCTTAGTAAGAAGGTGATTAAGTCTACATTCTCAGAAAGAAACATGGTTTTTCCCTGAGGCTAAAGTGGTAACCTAAGTTTCAGAGAGTACGGTTAAGAAATACTCCTTTGAAAACCATATCTCGTCTTTATTAAAAAGGAGTAAAAAGACGGCCTACCATACTAAAGGTGTTCTGAAGTATTACACAGATGTTTCTCAACTAAACTCTAGGGCAGGGATTAAAATATAGGGGCCAGGAGCAAAATCAGCTGTGCCAATTCTTCCAAGCAGAAGTCATAGCAATAGAATCATGTGCCAGAAAGTTTATACAAAGCCAAAAAGAGCAGAATATTCAGACAGTCAGGCACTCGATGCCTGCTTGTTTGACTCAAAAGCAGTATGAGAATGTAAAAATGTATTAGCAGAACTGGCAAAGAGGAACAAAGACACCCTCTCCAAGATAGGCACAGAAACTCTTCTGGTAGGTCCAGAGGCAGGCTGCGGAATAGGTTTCTTCTATAGCAAAGCTTTAGTAAAAGATTGGGAAAAAAGTAATAGATCCTTAACCTGGAGAAATGCCTCTGGACTTAGGCAATCTAAAATGTTTATCTCTCCTTGTGCAAAAGGGTAGTTAGTACTCCTTGAACAAAGTAAGGAGGATATGTGACTGGTATTAGGAATATTGACAGGACATGGTCCTCTGAGGAAACAACTTGTGAAGGTGGGTCTAAGCCAGACTGATGAATACTGACTCTGAGGTGTGTATTTTCTCAGCCCTAAGGACATCAGAAATCACAGGAGCCCTCAAATCTTGTAGGCTTCTTTTAAAGCCTCAGATTCTGAGGGCCTAGGACCTAAATCTTTACCAAGGGAGGCGCAAAGGTTTTCAGGACTACATGCGGAGACTCTTGTACCTTTCCCTATATATATATATATATATATGTTAATTTTTGCAGGATTTAAATGGTTTTTTTTTGTCTGAAATTATCTTTTCCTGAAGGTTTCGCTTTTAGTGTGTCTATAATTTGACTAATTTCAAAGCAGTTTGTTTTGTACAAGTTAGGGTTAGGGCAAGTGGGATGACGGTGTCTTGAGTGGTTGTGATACCACTCTATGTACAATAAATTAAACACTTCCTGTGGTTAAAAGATTATTAATTATTGTGTTTGTTGGCAGCAATGGCACACTGTGATCGTAGAGGCTGTGAAATCATTCTCGGAGATAAGAGCCACATGCTATTATGGGAACAATCTGGACCAGCACAGGTAAGTGTTTGTAATTGGAGTGAATGTAGTGGACGAATATGTGATAGAATTAGATCTTTAAGAAGAATGCATTATAAAAAGAATAATATATTCAATTCAATTAATTTATGTTTGTCATAAAAAATTATACTCATTGGAGCTTTGTTCCTGCAATGTGGCATGTCATACAAACACACACACACACACACACACACGCATACACGCGATGAGTGCAGAGATGGAGTTTCATTTGAAGTTCATCACTTACCTTAAGGATTTGTAAGGGTGGTTTTAAATTCAATGATTTTTTATCGGATGACCTCCTGGCCAAGTGTATTCCATCCTGAAGCAACTAAATAATGTAGAGTGCAGTGCAGATATGGAGGTTTCTGCCTGTGCTCATTTATTACCTCAAACGTTTTAAAGGTAATTTAATGTTTTATGATTTCATACGGCATTATCTTCTTTTTGGGGGTTAAATGAATTCAATCAAGAAGCGCTTAGTTAACATAATAATAAAGAGATGGTGTTTCTTCTTCTGTCTGTAATTAACTCAAGGATTCTAAGAACGATATAGAAAATTATTATTTCACGCTGGATAACCTCCATTGGAGGCTAAGTGTATTTCATCCTGAAGCAATTAAATAATACAGAGTGTTGAGTGCAGATTTCTTACAATGTTTGTCACTTCTCCTAAGAATTGTTAGGATGATTTTAAACTTTTACAATTTGTTACCGGATGGCCTCTGTTTGAAAGCAGTGTGATAAGACATACATTCTTCCAATAATTGTTACATAGCTTAAAGATGCTAGGGAACATTTCGCTGTTTAAGTTTTGGGTCGAGATCACATTCCTTTGGAGTGAAATTATAAAACTTATTTTTTGTTCTCTTAGAACAAGAACCTTAGAAAATTGCACCTAGTCCTATAAGGACCTTGGCGCTGCTTCCGGAGTGACGGGATATTTTGGATGGGTAAGGTTAACCATCCAACCTTATAGTAGGGACCACCTACTGTCGAGATTCATGAGGAAAAGTTTAGGACACTATCTCAAGTAATGTCCTCTCGGAAAATGAAGCCAGCTCTGAATCAGTCAAAGTTACATAAAAACTAGTATTGTATTATTGCCCCCCAGGAGGGTTCACTTCTGGCTGGTTTATACCTTCCAATTGAACCCACTGGGTACATCAAAAACTGATGTCACTTAAATCTGAGCAACCTTGTGGATTTCCAGGAAAGGCACAAATGTCGAGATTCTAGGGCGCAAGGGTAATTTGATAGGTCTAGTCTACTGCGGGAGATGACTCCGGAAGCAGCACAAAGGTCTCTCTAGTTGCAATTTTATAAGCTTCTCGTCCTAAGAGAACAAAAAAATGTTATTAGTAGTGAATATAATTTAAGGACATACAAATCCCAGAGCTCATAAATTTTAGTGCAGTATCATTGTAGACGAATGTCTACTATTTGAAAACTCATTCGTTAGTATTGGATGAGCATATAGTCAATTGGGAAAATAAATAAAGTTTGCAATAACTGTGATGCAAAGTAACACTAACTTTCATTTATTAGTAAATTTGGCGTGGAATGCTTTGGGATCTACAAGATTTTTTTCATGTTTAAAACGAAGAAGCATGGATTACACTTAAGGATTAGATTCCTTTATCTGGAGATGTATAAGAACATATATTTGTTCAATACAGTAAATTGAATTAATTTTTTTTTTTTAATTATGGAAGTTCATGTAATGAGTAGTGTTGTTATTTTGTTAATCAGTAAATCTATGATTCAATACATTTTGGATGGGAAAATACAGGTACTACTACAGTTAAAAATCAGAAAAGAGATACTTTATAAATGCAATCCAATATTGAATTCTTACTAAATACATTCAAGATACAAGTTACAAAACAAATTATTATAATTGTTTTTTCTATAAGTTTAAGATGGAACAATTTTAATGTGTTCACTGTTATTAAACCACGATAGTCATTGGTTTGAAAAATGGAATAATCCCCATTTTGTATTTGCAGTTGGGCGGGATTCAGATGACAACGGTTACCAACCTCCCGGATGGAACTTTTAGCCTAGAGGAGATGCTAACCAAATTGCGGGATGACTCTAACGTTCACACCACAACCACTTCTCTCATCTGTGTAGAGAACACACACAACTGGTGTGGTGGACTGCCCCTTCCACTGCCTTGGATGGAACAGGTCTGCTTCACATTCAGTTTGCAATCAGATACTTAATGCCTCAATACAGAAATTGATTTAAAATCGTATTATTCAGGGTTTTTTATCAGTCAGTAACTTGACAACAATCATTGACAAGTGAGAAATGTTGTAAGACTACTCTACTTATTGCCCTGCAGTTCTGTAGTATAGGATACGTGTTGTAGCTGGCCACGATCTCCGCGAGAACTGAAGATCCCCCTGCATATGGACGGTGCCCGAGTGTTCAACGCTGCGCTCTGCTGCGACATGTCAGTGGCAGAACTATGCAAAGACTTCTCCTCTGTGTCTGTATGCCTTAGTAAGGGTCTTGGTGCACCTATTGGCTCAGTGTTGGTCGGTGACAAGCAGTTTCATCACCAAGTAAAGTAACATAATATAGATAGTTTAAGAATTTTTTAAACGAGGTTTTACAAGAAAATTTTGTGTGGATAGGTATATTATTGTATAAATGGTTTTTTTATAATCTGAAACTAGTCTTGATACCAGGTTGCTTACTCCGTAAGGTTATGCCATATTTTGGTATGAATTCAAATAAACATGATAGTAATTGTATATTTCTTCTCTTAAATGAAAGAAGTTAAATGTATTTAACCATAATTTTTGATACAATAATGATGCACTTTCAGTTTATATTTTAATCTAATTGTATATCCAAGAAGTTTATGTCACATTTGAAAGAGTCTACTTTATAACAAGTATCCTTTGCAGTTCATCAACATTTATTTCATCTCCCTCATTCCTTTTAGAACATTTCTTCTAGCTTTCAAAACAACTTTAAACAATACTTAGAATCTACACCAAGATTATGCAATATATACTTTATTAAACGCCTTGCAATTTCTATAAAAAAGAAATATTGTCATTTTAATGATTAAACATAATTATTCATTTATGTCATTCTGATACACTCATTTTGTTTTAGACCTCTTACACTAGAATTAATAGCTGATGTAATTGAGAGTTAAATGGTTTGTGATTCTGGTGATAGTAGAGAAATAAAAATATCACAACTGTGGACAGATATTACATTGTTAAGAAACAGCAAGAAAAAATACTTAAATTGGAGCATTGAGGCACTTCTGAATTAGCAGCAAAATTATCAGATAAATACCATTGTCACAATATATTTTACATGTCGTTCCAAAAAGGTAGGATATAATCTTTTTTTCATAAAACATATTATAAGGGAGATTTATCAAACATTTTTTTGTACAAAAGTTAAATAGTATTAAAATGAAAGAAACAGGATTATCCCGGACATTTGCTATCGTTCAGTAATACAAAAAAGGAGCATTAAAATGATTTCATTGGTCAACTTCAAAATACGTTTAATGCTAACAATGATGACAACTTTTAAAATCAAACAATCATTAACCCATTGTCTACCAGTGATGTATGTTTCCAGTAGTCAGTTAGCATCAGAGTAATCCAACTATTAAAGAACTGAGGTAAAAGTCTATTTAATATTTGTAGAAAACCCAGTAGTTACATGGTCAAAGGTATTGAACTTTGAGTTCAAGTTAGTGGTGCCTCAAATCTTACCTGAGATTAGTTTTAATCAGAACTGTTAAATGACCTTGTACACTCCTCCCCTCCCCCATATTCTGATTGATGATACTTTAACCACAAGTTATCAGCTCCCATAGAAATAAGGCTAAAAACGTAATCAACCTCTCTTGTAAAAAGAATACAAGGATGAATTAATTATTTTTAACATAATTTTGTTTGTTAATATTGTATAGTCCATGAATTAATACATTTTACTATAATCTGTACTGAGTAATTATTATCAAATTTCATAGACTTAATAGGGAAAGAGGAGCTGGAAAATACAACATCTGAACTTTTGCAGGGCACGCCGCCTGCGGAAGGTGGTAGGTGGAGGGTGGCGGCAAGCTGGCATTGTGGCAGCAGCGGGTCTCTATGCCCTGGAGAACATGGTGGATCGTCTCGCGGTGGACCACTCAAGGGCACGAACTATAGCCGAAGGTGAGTCAGATTTAGATTATCAGACAATCAGTCAATACAATCTTTTTCATTCTGCACAATTGTGCATCAAATGGTGTCAGGAGAATTGTTACAAGTAAAACTAAAGATATAGTGTATAGGAATACTATACAAGTTTATATAATTTGTCTTGTATAATAGTCTGCGTCTATAATACATTTTCAAGGTTTTAAAAATTTATTATTTAAAAACTAATTAGATTACACTGTCTGACGATACAACATTTTTTTAAATCATCAAATGAGTAAGGTGAAATAAAAATAAAATACAATAGTTTATTTTGGTTATGATTACCCTTTTTTACACACAAAGTATGACAAAAACATGTTTGGCAATCAGTAATTTTTGTATTGCCAATCAGTAGTCTGCAAATAGAATAAAGCTGACTGGTATTGGAATCAAGTGAAAAAGAGAGAAAGGAGAATCATCAATACCACTAAGTATCGATGTATTCAGTTATCAAGTATCGGCTTCAACCCATTACTAGTTGAACATATTCTTCCTGTGAATATTTTTCCTGTTTTTTAGACCAAATCACATGCGTGTTTCAGCTATTAAAGCAACCGGCACAAAGTTGATCTCCTTCGACTTGGATAAAGTCCAGTCCAACATGTTCTTCATGGCCTTTGACGATCCAAGACTGACAGCTCAAGAATTCTGTGAGAGGCTTTTCAAGGTAAGAAAATTAAATCAAAAATAAATAATTGATTATTAAAAATGTGGATGTAATCACTCATTGACTCTAATCATTATGAAATACTTTCAGACTGGCTATAGATTTGAAATTCACCATGTAGATTGATTGGTCTAGGGTTCAAACATTTAAGACAATTCTAACAATGCTCCTTGTTTATTTTGAGAGATTTGCAAACAAATATATAATTATTTCTCTTATGGAAAAGTGTCAACAAAGTTTTAATACCTACTTTTAAAAGCAGATAATAAACTATACCAACTACAGTACAAATATTTAATAAAAATGTGTTAAAAAGCTTTGTATTGCTTACTACAAAAATTAGTTATGTTGGTTTAACTTTAAAAAGTGGTAACATGGCATTTTTTCTCACAAAATATCATAATTTCCAAGCAAACACAATATAAAGTATCAATATTATATATTTAACGTATTTTAAAAAGCTCACTTTTCGGGACATGTTGGCTGTTTGGAAATTGGCTGCTCAAAGGGTTAATAATAAATAATAAAATAAATTAGGTTACATGTATAAAAATATTAATAATTGTCTCCTAGAACATTTGTGCTGGAAACTTGTTTTTTCAATAACAAGTCTAATAACATTTAAAATATTATAACTGTCTTGAAATTTTTTAACTATATGAACATACCAATTTTCATCTAAATCAGCCCATTTAATTGTTTCCCTACACGCAAACATACATAAACATATGTATAAATGGACTTTTTCACTTTTATCAAGGGGTTAAAAGCAGGGTCCCAAAGGTAACATTAACATGAATGGCACATTTTATTTTTTGGTCATAAAAATGTTTTCTCTTAATTATATGACGTATGCAGAAATTTACTGTGACATGTCAAAAATGTGTGAGCAATGTATATAGTTGAGTTGAATGTTATGATGACAGGTGACAGACGAAGAGTCAAAGCATCTCGGAGAGGACACTTGTGTCATCAAGTTGTTCTTGAAGTCCAGTACAGAAGTGAGGCTGGTACTCTGCTGCAACATAACGGATGCAGACGTGACAGCTGCCATAAAGAAACTGCAATACGTTATCCGAGAGCTGGATACCAGACAGGGGTAGGGGCCAGCACCGTGACCCTCAGTTACCATGTTGTCTATCTGACAAAATGTGATTTACATTATAATTTTTACTCTTAAACATGTTTTTCCTAAAAAGAAATTATTTATTTAATTACTTTGAAAGTTTAAAGTGAGTTACATGGTTAGATATTTCATTCACAAAATGAAATAAAAAAGCTGCAAAAAATAACTAGAAGAGGATTTTACAATTTTGTTACAAGGTGTACATTTTTACAAAAAATTATAAAAATCACTCATGAATTTTGTAGTTTTTATTCTAAATCTGATAGTATTTATTAAAAAGGAAACTTAAAAGTAAACAAATATCTCCCCTCCTAATAGTACTCATTTACTCTGTAGTGTTCGGTCATTTCTGAGCTTCACACTCGTACAAGAGTATTTGAAGAAAAGTTTGAAAAATTTAAATTGCAATATATAGATCTGTAATAAATAAGGAACATTTTATTCCGAATAAATAAAGAAAAGTATTATGGTTAAATACCATGTTTAGTTTCAATAAAAATATAGTATGTTTGATGTTCATTTACAATCTGATGTTTTATTGATGCCTGTTATGTCAATTCATTCAAATTATGTCCATAATAAATTTATAAATGAAGGCAGGGAGGAGGATGAATAGAAAAAAAATGCAATAGGATTGTTAAACAACAAGTACTGAAACTTAAATTTTGTGATAAAAGTGTGATGAATTGTTTGATTTTTAATTTGGCTGTGATAGCTAACTAAATTTTGTATAGATCTGACCACTGACTTTCATAATCAATTTCTTGTTTATGATTTTATGCTGTGTTACTTTTCCATGTGTTTGTAGTTGAAACATTTTAGGTAGATTTTGTGTTTAGTTATTTTACCCAGTATTGGTACATGACAATTATATGTATTTATTCAATTAATGAACCAACCACATATGTTATAATGAATTAAAGTCCATAAAGTATTAAGTATTTTTATTTAGTAGAACCTGTAAATATTGTTAAGGAATTAGTAGAACTAAGTTAATATGTTTCTGTTATTGTTAATTTTTTACACTGATTTCACTTTAAACTAGATTAGGGCCAAGTAACTTTATCACCTACTCAAGTAGTTTTGTTTTAAAGTTACCTTTGGATTTTACCAGATATTTTGCTCAATTTTTGTTAACATATTTGATTAATATGTTTCTTAACCAATGTTTATAAATTGTTGGGGGCTGTATTTATAAATAAAGAAAAAACTTAACTGTTGTTGTCTTATTTTAAGTCCTGTAGAAATTGCATCTAGGCAAACTGATAGGAAACCAGCATGACTTGTCTAACTAGACCTGTAGTGAAATTCATAATAGAATTTGTGGAGACATATTCTAGGAATTACACAGTTTCTCAACAATGAATCAGCAGTTGAATGACCATGCAATTCTATAATTCCTAACAAGCAGGGATGTAAACCCTTTAAAGG
>NW_025785697.1:0-19901 GCF_021130785.1 Homalodisca vitripennis
AAACAGAATCACTCCAGTGGCCCGTCACATCCCACTTGACCAATGGGTCGGTTGCAAACTAACGCTTCAGCGACAAGGCTCCATAAAGTCTATCGGCCAGGTCGCAATTCTATGTGGACTACCTGAACCTCATTTTCCCCTTTGGCCTGTTTATATACATATAAATGTGCTCGTTAATTCATTGCCTCACGGGAATCCCATGTTATTACATTTTCCAAATAAAGGCAACACGGAAGATTGATACTTAGCAAAATTATAGATTATTGTTTTGTATATAAACATAAAATAGAAATAATTAATATGTTATTTACTACCCCCAATCCTCATTTATAGGAATAGGTAGGTGCTTCTAAATGCATTTTATTTCGTTACATTATTTTCGATAGGTAGGTTTATAGGGACAGTTTAAAAATATGTATTATAAATGTATTAACTTTGATTCCCCAAGGGGTTGCCAGGGTAATCCTAAGTTTAAAGCAACATAGGAAACGCACTATGATTAGTTTTCAAGTGTGTTACATATTATCTCTATTTTCAAATATAATTTGTTATCAAATATGTTTCACCACTTTAATGTATATATATATAATTATATATTTGTTTCATCATTATGAAATACATGAAGTATTTTGGAGGAAAAAAATGTTATAATTATATCAAAAAACTATGGACAGCCCACCAAATGAATGAGCTTGATATTCCTGTTGAATCTCCACGAAATTATCCCGTTTCCCTGAAGAGATTTGAATTTTTTTCGTTGATAATATAGTTTTATTTATTTTAAATTATCCAGTATTAGCCAAAACAAACAGTAGTCCCTCTACTGAAATTGTTATATTTTATTATGGTTAAATTAACGTGAACCACTTTATATTGAATTGTACCAATAAATAAAATTCAAAGGAAGCAAACTCGTGTTAGACAAGGGTATTAAATCATTTTCAAATATGACCCCCGTTTAGTTTGAGGCAATGACTGATGTTACCGTTCGTTGTTATTGAGGTTGGTGTTTTTTCCATCATTTTTTAAGAATAGGGATTTTTCCATTTTCTCTTATATCCAACAATGCTTATTTTGTCCTTGAGTTGAACTGCGATGGTAAATGGTGGGTCTTCGCGGAAAATGTTTTCTTTTAAAATTCCCGAACGATGTAGGCGTCCGGAGTTGTAAAACGGTGTGAGTGGTGCTGGGTAAGGGAAAGTTTGTTCTAAGGGAGATGAGACGGTTGCCAAAGGTTTGGTTGGAGGAAAGCAATGTTGGTTACACGGCAAGTGGTGACTGGTTTGCGCCATATCTTTCTGGAACCCACTGGTGAATTTATCAGGCATTAGGGTCGTGCAGAGACAAAATCTCTCTACAACAATGTCAGGACGTTCAACTATCCAAGGAAACCTTGTTGTCTGCTTGTTTATGAAACATAATTAAGGTACACATGATCTTTCATCTCTAAACCACATACATCACTCAGGAAACGCAGGTGTCTTCATGAACCAAGCATATTGGATAACATTGTAAGCACCAGTACTCACTGAACTGGCATAGTTTGATTTTTCTACAGTTCTCAAATGATGTCCAGTTTGTATCCTGAAGGGAGAAAACCATCAGCGTTGTTTGAACATTTTTCGCATTGACACGTCTGTTGCAGAATATGCAAGTCAGTTTAGAGAAGAAGTTCGCATCAAGGCTTCTTTTGACTGTAACACTTGCTGCAACACTCTTCCGTGGTTTTCATTTGTGGTAGACAGTAGTTTGTGCAACCTGAAAAGGTCCTTTCGCTGTGTCAAAACACTACCTGTTCTTCAACATTTTTTCAAACGGACCCGAAGAATCACTTGCATTACCAGGCGGGTTTTTGTGGAAAATGATCCCTGAATAACGTAATGTAGTGTATGACAAGCTTGGCCCACCCGCACGTCCAATTCCGTAGGATGCGAAAATAATGACTCTACGATAAAAACTTTCTCTACCGTTTGTTGAGCACCATGTTTAGGAAAAAATCTAACCACAAATAAGTAAAAGAAGTAAAGAAACACGAAGCTGTGGCAACAATCGACAATTGGAAATCAGCTGATCGAGGAAGGCAACTACAGCCTGATTCAGATTCCCACTATTGGTTTATTATGGCTTAATAAGTATGTGTATATATTAATCATTAATTTGATTTTCAAGAATGTTTATCACAAAAAATGTCTTGAAGAAATAACCACTAAAAATACACGTTTTCTTGTATTTTTTTCATTTATATATATATATACTATATATAAAATATATTTATACACAATGCCACAGATGCAATATTCATTATAGCTATTCTGACATGTTATTAAAATTAAACAAAATACGGATAAAAATTTCAGTGAGTACCAAGGTAAATCATTACTTTATAATTGTGAATATTAGGATTATCAAAAAATTAATAACTTTAAAATAATGCTTTGTAACAAATTCTAGACACCGACAATCGTTGCCATTGCATAAATAGGGCTTCAGTCATAAGAAACTCAACTTTGAGAAAGAAACTAAAATAAAAAAAAACTATCTCAAAATTTTTTTATAGAATGTTATTCAAGAAAATACATTTTATTTTGTCGTTATAGTTTGTCCTTAAAATTGCACACTTTTTTGGAATTTTTTTAATTTTATTTTTCTTTGGGGTGAAAATAAGTAAAATTGGTTTTCTTTGCTTGACTTAAGATCCTTTTTGCTATGGAACGCAATTTTATTATTTTTAATATATTTTAAAAAATTGCTTTGTTATTGTTGTGAAAATATGTCAGAGATTGTTTGAAGGTAGAGGTTACTTTAATAAATTAATTAATATAACAGTTATTTCTTCTTTTTCCTCCACTGATTTTTTTATTTAACATGATTATTATAAGCAAATAAGTGGAATTTAACAGTGTAAATACTCGTTTAGATGTAGTTTTGAAAAACTTCATCTTGGGTCTTCAACACTACGAATATTCTACTGTAGTCCACTCAAAAATATGTTCTGAGTTAAACACTCATCATACTGTTGTGGAATGTATAGTTTTAAGTTTTTGAAGATGTCTTCGAATTTTGATTTTCTTGATGGGAAATTTTTCCTTCGGGATATGCCACAACCGATGTTGGAAGAGCAGGTATGTCCCGTTGGAATCATAAGCCAATCTGAACGTGTGTTTGCGGTTAAAACTATCAAATAAAATGAGAGGGCAATTACTGTTATCATATATGTAAATGCATAAGAGAGCTTATTCCCAAACTGGGACCTTTTCGTTATTAGGAATAACCCGACTTCGTGTTTCTTCACGAGATGCATGACTTTTTGTATAATTACGGAGAGCCACGAGTTCCCTTTTATGGTTCAGTTTAATCTATTCTGTTTGAACCCTCTTTTACCATATACTTCCCTGGCTTGCTGCTTGCAATGAATAAGAGTTCTGATTTCTTTCTTCAACTGAATATAGCCTATCGTTGATATTTAAGTTACAGCGCTAAAAATCGTGGAAAAATCCCTGTCAACAAGGCCGAAGAACGGACGTGTCCTCTAATAGGGAAAAATTGTTGTATTTTTTTAAAATCGTCCAAGTTAAAGCTATCATTAATCTAGATAGTAGAGGGCACTTGTTCTTGTGTTTCCCCCCCGCAACAGTTTTGTCGGTCGAACAGTCTTACCTCTGTAACATTGTGAGAGGACATCTTCTTGCAAATAATTCCATTATGATATAAGAGCATTACCTTTTTCGTTTTTTATTTAGGCCCATTTGTTTGCAATACCTTTCATGGTAAAACGTATAATTTAGATGTATTTCTGCTTGATGTTATGAATGCCTCCAAATAAAAATGTTAACAGTTAACTGTCTCAAGTAGAAGGTTTCCTGAACCGGTATATTTAGGCAAGGGAACCATTCTGTCATTGAAGTTCCTCAAGGTTCTTCACATATGGTGTGTCCCCCCCCCCCATATTACAGAGTGACAAGATGTGGCTGCTCATCCAGATACATTTGCCTCAATTTTTCAGTTTTAAGTATAAAATTTATTTGCTCTGGCGCTTATGAATAATTAATTCCTGCAAAACGAGCTGCCCTTTTTTACACTGTCAGCTATGTGTGGGTTTATTGACGTGACAACGTCTTAAATTAGGTTGCGGCTCGGAAGTCCACTCATGAAAAAAGGTGTAAAGACGCCCGGTAACCGTTACCCGATGGCCCGTCCAAGTGGGTCCGCCGCACGGGATCCGCCACGGGATATTAAAAGCAGATAACTGTGGGTCCGACCGTCACGGGATAAAGCAGATAAACTATGTTTATTCGTGAAAATGTGGAGTGCTTAGATTCCGTCATTTACAACAACTACAACAATAAAGGGTAAATTAATTTGTACACTGATATTTCAATTATCGTAAAAAACTATGGATTGAATTGATTAATTGTTTAGATTTGACACAAAAATGTTAAGAAGAACTGAGCTGTTATCAGGTTATGGGTCCATTACATATTGACAAATGTTGATAGTGTTAAAGTTAAATTATTAGGTTTTTAAATCACTCTGCAATCAAATCCGTAATTCAGTCAGATTGAGAAGAAAAACAGCGCGTATTGCTAGTCGCAAAAAGCATTTATAAATAAACAAAATTTATAACCTCTAACCTGTTCTTATAGACAGTGCGAACCAAACAAAACGAAACTAAAACCCGACCAATCATCCACGACGCGGATGTATGAGAATTTTAACTGTGTTTTAGCAAGAATTTCAAATTTCCAATAATTTTCGTAATATGTTTTAATTCAACTTTAACCATTTAGCTAATTATACAAATTTTAATTAGATTTCAAATATTATAGTACAATTAGTTTTAGTAAACAATAAATATATTTTTCTATAGTTATAATCTTGTGCAATTTCTTATTTTCATGTCAATTCCTTGTTTCCCTATTGTGCAATTTAATAATAATTTCATATCAATTAATATTCTACCGAGAAAAAGACGTTGTCACGTAAAATCTTCGCCCGTAAAACCGACTTTACAGGCAACCATAATTTTTTTTTTTATCTTTACTTTTAAACTCCTCGCAAGTGCAGCAACAGTCAATCTGTGATCTTCCAAAACTTAAATTATAGTTACTGTTAAAAAATTTGCAAAAGAAACTGATTAGCTACATTTTAGATATTTTTTCCTTAAGTAAAAAGTAGCATTTTTGTAAATGGCTAAGTCTAAGCATCTAAATACAGTTTATTCTTTCCAGAATAGTGAGATGTTTTAACGGGAAAACTCTCAATATGTTGATGAGGAACTTCCCTAGTTTTTTCTGCAGACAATTTGTTAGCACTTGGCCTTTTACCCCGATTATCTTCCCCCACAGTAATACATTTCGTAGATACATATAATAAACATATTATTATATAAGATACTCAATTGAGAAATGAGGGTAATATTTTTAACTAAAACCAATGTTTTTTAAATTTAAACCAATTGTATTTACTTACATATACACTACTGATGCAAGTTATGTTTTTAAGTTCTGTAAACAGTATGAGACTGAAGACGTTCACCAAAGAGTAAAAATATGTTCATAAAAATGGCACAGTTACTCCTCTAACTGTTTGTGATTAATAATAAAATTTACAAAATATATTGTGATCTTTAATTTATAGTACATTCTGTATTTTCTAATTCTTAAGCTAATATTAAAAACTACAAAATATACTTAAGTTTAAACAAAATTTTTATGTACACAGGTTGAATTTTTGTTTTATCCTTAAAACAGTAGTAACTTTATATATGATTTATATATATATATATATATATATATATATATATATATATATATATATATATATATATATATATATATATATATCAGTATATATCAATTTAATGCTTGTATATATTTTAATTTTGACGAAGGCGTTGCACATACTCGCACACATTGAAAGAATACGGTATCTAAAAAGCTACTGATTAATGATGAGGCCACAGCACACTTCCCCTGCTATCACACCATTTGCATTTTTTTCAACTCACCGTGATCATTTATTCATGCTCATCCAGTTACGTTTTCATGTTCAGTTTATGACGGTTATTAATATGTTGGGTCAATCTTTGTCCCCTTCACCGTACTCTGCAATCGCTACTGCAAAAAGTTGAGTAGTTTGTATTAAACATTTTGGAACAATAATTATGTTATATTTTACAAATTAAAACCCAGATATATAAAAGGGGTTAGAACATTATTTTTACTTTTTTCTTAGAATGAACTTAAGCAGTAAATCAAACCTATAACCGCCTTCAAATAGTTGATGTTAAATACTATAACAGATCAACTTAACTCGAACCGCAGACGTTTCTTGGATAAACGTAACAATTCCTTACATTTATGTTGGTTTGATTTTCAAGAATACTTAAGGTAATAATAGTTGCTAGTATGTAGCTAGTGGACTAAGACATTATGATTTTTCATTCGATGAATGGTGCAGACAAAAAAAGAAGTTACGTGGCCTTAAACCTGATAGAGTACATTCAAGACTAACCGGTTAGATAAGAAAAGATACACTGCGTATTGAAGTAGGCAACTGTGTTGACACACACACACACACACACACACACACACACACATACCTAAAGAAACCTGTATTGATTATAATTAAAATTGATAATTATATAAATATAAAAAACACAAAACACACACCAAAAATCCTAAATTTACGTGAAGGAGCTGTTATAAATTTTGATATTACCATAATCTTAACAATCTAACATTTTAAGTACTCTGTACACAGTATTGGGAACGACCAAATAGGCATTTTGTATTTAGTCCAAGTACTAGTAATTTTTATATAGCATTACTGTGTATACCATGTCTGGTACACGTATTCAGGTTGATATTAACATGTTTCTCTTCATACTTCGATTCGTATTAAAGCATTGAGCTGAATAAAGACGGGTAATATATTTGAAGTACGCGGCCATGATATATAAATTATACAACCAATGAAAATCTCACATATTCATAGAGTTTCGTTATCTCTGTAAAATCATCGTCCCCTATTACGTTCGTGTGTTTAAGTAATATTTTCCAACTTTTATTCATTAATGTTACTTAATGAGATTTATGAACCTTAAAATCCTATGAGTTGTTTACTGCATCAAAATTAAATGAGGAAACGAACACTTTTTCTGGTATTTAATATACAGTTCATTTACATGAATGCCAGACTTCGATGCTGTTTTAGAAATGAAATGGCGTTCCAAGAAATAATACTTAAAATGTTTTAAAGTAGCCAAAGTATGTACATCGCATGCCATTTTAATTTATGGAATATAGCATTAATTTAATCTTCCACACCAACATCCACACATTTCTGTAATCTTTTCTGAAAATTTGCTAATACTCGGCGTACCATGGACTTTTATATTGCAGCAATCTCATTTCTTATGCAGTTCTTTAAGTCGGCAATGGTGGGAGGTTTTCGTAACAAAATCTTTGCTCTTAAGGTAGCCTCACAACCAAAAATCGCAAGCAGTGAGATCCGGACACCGGGCGGCCATAAGATATCGCCAAAATGTGGAATGAGATGTCTCGGTAACAGTCTTTGTTAGAGAGTCATTTAGATAAATGCCGTGTGCACAGTCGCTCCATACTGCAGTTACCGTAATGAGTTAATTTCTATTGAAAATTTTGAACTAAGAAGTTCTGAATCAGTTCAAAGCACTGTTTCTTTATTTAAAGTAAACTATTTTTAACCGTTTTTATATTCAAAAGAATAAAGCCCAATATCAACGCGTGCAACACCACACCAAACAGTCGCTTTTTTGTCAAAATGCGGAGGTCGGGTGATAGGTTTACCTGACAATTCTCTCTTGACCAGTAACGACAATATTATTTATTTTTCAATTACCATAAAGCTCAAAAACGAGCTTTCAGACATTATTAAATGCTGCAAAATGTTTTCATTATTTCTGGTGCAATAGTCTTTGAAAGAAAATAACACGTAAATTCAGGACCAGCAGGATTGAGTTTTTATGTAAACTGCCCATTTGTAGGGATGAAATTTCAAGTAAACGATGTACAATTCAATGCAAACTTTGTCTTTGAAACTCCTAATGAGGCATATTGCTTCCGGGTGTGATCAATTGGGCTTCTCAGAAACAGATACACGTACATTTTCAACACTGTCTGGAGTACGTACAGATCTAGGCTCACTGGTTTAGTTTCACTTTTAGTGCAGAATCATAATGTCTAAAACTGTTCATCCCACCATATTTAATTTAAAAGCAAAACGGACAATCTAATAATAATTTAAGTTTTATTTTTGTACTGACAAAAAAAAATTTAAAACAAATAATCATTGGTGTGTTTGGTTTTTAAATTAAGTATTATATTCATATAAGAAGAAGCAAGTTGAAATGTATTAACCCCCAAATTTTTAATAGTATTTTATACAAGAAACAGCTTTGTGACGGGGGGGAAAATAGATTTTTTTTACGAAATAACCGTTGCGTCGTAGACACAAACTCATTGTTTCCAATGAAATCTTCAATAAAAAAGCACGCTGTTGCTCCACGATTACTGAAATGGCATGAGCTGTATTTTTAATAGTTGCTACAATCAAGTTTTTGAAACATATTGAGAGCGGAGAAACAGCTATTTAAAAAGTGTTAGGTTTTTATTGGAAAACCCATTGGTTTGTAGATTCGAATGAAAGTAAGCTATAAAATGTTGTAGTTGTAAGGATTTATGCAGAAAAATCAACACCTATTTAAAAATTAAAACAGTTTGCGTTAAATTATTTACTTTTTCAGTACAAGGAAAGTTGGAAAATTTTGTTAAAAATTACTACTGCGCAGTAAAAAAATGATAAGACGTTTTTTTTTAGTTTACTAACTATATATTGAAGTAAAAAATGTTCTATATCCTTTATAAAGTATAAAATCATAATTTTTTATTTATTTACTAAAATATTTAAATTTAATGAAACTTTTGGATATATAAATTACAAATCAAGGACGAGTCAATATTTAAAGTCATAATTCACACATTGTATTTAGATTGCTTTTATCAGACTGCAACCTATTCTTACAAATCATCAATAAGCTTCGTAGGCATGTTGATCACATTACCAAAACAATTTTAGACTTTGTCTTAATACCGAAAATTAGCATTTGGTTGTGTTACTTTATATAAAAAAAAGATAATAGTATTGCTAATAAAATACTGATTAGTAAAATTTACTTTGATTTGATCACTTGCACAGATGCCCATCCGTTATATCTCTAATATGCATTAAAATATTCTGCGTATTCAGAATCCATTCTGTAAATAGAGGTTTTTAAAAGATTGTATTGAACTCCTAGTTTTTAAATCTCCTTCTTAAAAGTTTTCAAATGACGATAGTAAAGTGCTAGCTGATTAAATAAATAAAAGCTCGTCTGTTGGCCAATCAAACGAGGTGAATGGTTTGTGAGATAAAGATTTCACAGTTTCATTAGGAATCTTAAGACTCTTTAATGCGGCGAACACACATCATATCTCATTGGCCGAGGATTTTCTTTCCTCTCAATCAAAGTATTAATTTTAACTTTGCAAGTAAGTTCTTTGGTGAACCTTTAGTTCATTATACCCGATCATCATTAAACAGTACGAACTATCTGGAATGATGATGTCATTACTTTTATAGTTACTTTGTTGTGTAGTTTTTATATAAAGGTTTTCTATACACTTCTTTGGCCCCCCCCTGTAGCCTACTGTTGTATTGAACATTAAAGTAATTAATTAAATTAATTAAATAAAGTAATTGTATTATAAAGGAGTTTTCTGGAAATAAGAAAAAAAACCTAAAAGTTTTATTTCAGAAATGACATTTGATGTAATATCGCGTTACAATCAAATACAAAACTTGTCGTGTTTTCCGAACATAAAACGTTTATAATTTACCCATACCATTTTAATTGTGACAGTCACATTGCTAATATATCTTAATAAATATTTGTATAGTTTATGAAATTTTTTTATAAGATGATTTAAATTACAAAAAATGTATAAAATATATTGTAATTATACATTGTTTTAAAACAAAATTGATTCCAAATTTTCAGTTAAAATTTTTTAACGTTAATATCATAAATAAAAGTGTTAACCTGCTTTTGTTCCTTCCTTTAATTGATTATCTTTGGGTGACAAAAATTCTGGTTTTATTATTTCATGTTTTAGTATTACTTGCTTTAATCTGTAGGAAAATTTAAATCCCATGTGAAAATGCCCCGTAACATTAAATAATAATATTTAATTTAAAAAAAATCTCTATTACTTATTATAGCAATACTGTGTTTTAGTGTTATATATATATATATATATATATATATATATATACATAGGTGATGGCGATGTATGGTGCGTTTCTGTAAACATAGAAAGTTTTTATGTTTGACTGTACATCTTTGGCCTGTTTTGGTCACACCCACAGCTACATGCCTCCTGTCACAAGGCAACTTGTTCCGTTATGAGCTTTCCTCCCAATACAACATTTAAATTCAAAAGATTACCATTTTGTTTTCTGGCCAAATAAGAGTCAAAAGCATTCCAATAAAACAGCTTTACCAACTTCACTCCTTAATATATTTACTGTAGAATTGAATTAAAAAAAACACGCACGCACACACACACACACACACACACACCACACACACACACACACACACACACACACACACACACACACACACACACACATACACACACCTATATATTTGTATATATCAAAGTTTGTGTTAAGGTAAGTAGACTTCGAATACTAAGACATTTTTCTCCGCCACTTCTTGTAAACCAAACAAGTTACTGAGTTGGTTTGACAGCCAAAATCGAACAGTCCAGTCAAGAGCCAGGGCAATGACTTTGTGCATCCAATCTACTAATATGAATTTAAGTTGAAAAGCTTGTCGTGCAGACAACAGAAGGTTAGATCTGTTCCACTCTATAACCCAAAAGTAGATATGTTTCTTCATCTTACAAATTCCTTGACTGGGTAAATATGTAGACCGACAACTGAGGTTCTGTCCTACTACCATCTCACACTAGTTACGTGTCCGTCTCTTCGATCTTCAAGGAAGTTAACGTGTTAGATTGGTCACCGAAGGCCACCAGTTCTATCTTACTTCTAAACCAAACACTTTGTACTTTCCATTGTGTAAATTCAACTGTAAGTGTGTTGCAGAAAGGCCAAAGTTTCAGGTTTTATAAACAAGAGTATGTAAAAAGCTGCCATTGTCTAGGATTTAGAAAGGATTGAAATCTTAGGTAACCTAGATAGATGTACAATAAGGATATTTACATTTAAGTTAAAAGTTGACTTTGTAAAGTTTTAGGACTCTAATATAACCCATTACCGCACTGCCTGCTGTCATGTCAAAGGAGACATTACATAACAAACGTTTTTCTACAAATGTTATATATGTATATTATATTAAATGTAAAAAGATATTCTGTGTGATAAAAGGCTAAGATTAAATAGAAGATCTGGCAAAAGTCTATTACCTACTTATAATTACTAAGCAGTAAAGGAAACGAGTGAAATGACTGAAAATTGAATACAATTATGTTTCAAACTTTATTTATTATATAAATTTCCTGTAATCATTTCATGTAGCGCAAGGAAATGTTTTGTTGGGTTTTTATTTAAAAAAATTTAATTTGTGAACATCAGTGTAATTTAAGTTAGAAAGTTTACGTAATATTTTTGACTTCCTTAAGATGGACGTTGGAAACTAAAATGGTAGATGGAGGGGTGGCTCTTTAAGTCCATATACTCGTAGATATTTAAGATTCGATTGATAATATAGTTGGAATACGTTCGTAAGTACAAAAAGATGACTATTGCGAGGGTATCATCAATAATAATAAATCAAAAGTTGTCGAAAACTATTCATGTTTGTACGGAAACAGATATTATTCATATTCAGTGAATTAAAAAAAAACAACTTTTCCCTTTAAGGATTTTAATACTTTTATTGCACATGCTTTGGATTAAGTTTTTATGGGGATTTAAAATTAACTTGTTCGCCCTCCAACGTAAGGGTTTAGGAAAAACCCTTTTTAAAAAAGACATTGCTCAAAACCCGAATGTGTTAAAATCACTGTGTGGTTTATAATGTTAATTTTAAAATCACGTAATGTTACAGTGATGGTTCTTTGGCGATTTTAAGGTATATTTAGTAGGTCCTATTAGAATTTATAAATTGCTCGATTCTCCTAGATAAATATGACTGGTAACGCCAAACTGCTACAGGCGTGCTCTTTAAAGTTGCTATCTGTTATGCTTTGTCCCCGTTCTCTCCCTTCAATAACATTAAATCGAGTTATAGTTGTGGACTAAAGGTAAATATAACGGCTGACATACTGAGATTGTTGGGATGTAAACAATTTATTATATTGGGTGGTATATTTCAAGTTTCTATTTGTAGGATACAAATTATTCCCAAGAACATTTTTCATAACTAACCAAGATTATCTCATTTCAAAGTATAAAATTTTTAGTGAGATAATCGATATGGGAAATCAACAATATGTGTTCCAGAGATTTTCCAAAGTTCAAAAGCTTTTCATCGTCAAAAAAAAATTTAAACAAAGAATCATTATGAGAATGTTGTCTATTGTAAATTTAGTTTTATCAGTAACTTTTTATTGCAAATAAATGAAGGCCCGAATATAAAACCTTGTCAATGTCGTTGATGATGTTATGAATGTATCCTTTTATACTGAAGATGGAGTTACTACAAACTAAAACATATGTTCAAATCAAAGTATTTATATTAAATCCACAGTCTAAAGTAACAATGTTTATATAATACACGATTACACGATGTGACAAATTGCGGACTGGAGATGTCTAATACTTAGTAAACATAATGCGATCAATGCTGCCATTAAATGTCCAACCTAAACAGTACTGGATATAAAATATAAGAAATGAAAAAATTATGAAAAAAAACTCTCATTGGATTCCATGCAAAAAGGGCTTCAGTCACTGACTCAAGTCCTTTTTGCAGGGAACTGTACATTTTCTACTATGTTCTAATGTTATTCTGCTCATTTGAATGAAGTCCATTTTACATGTATAGATGATCACACATCTGAACAAACCATTTTCATCACTAACTAATTTTGGGTAAAATCATGACTGAAGCCCTTTTTGCATGGACCGATACTTGGTATACAAAACTAAACAAAATAATACTTTTTTATAACAATACAACATTTAATGGTTTCCTTTATAATAAGTCAACAAACTTTGTCAATTGGGATTTGAACTTACCAACTATGTTGTTGAACATATAGACCTCCTGCTTTAATAAATTTAAGTCTTAAGGCTTTAAGAAATAAAACAATATAGTTTTGAACTGTGTTACATCTGGGGACATAAAAACTATTGATAGACGCAAGTTGCTTCTAGGAACAAACAACTAGATCTCATTTAAAAGAACGTAACTGTCTATTGAATATTCTTGTAAATAAACGTAAGACCAAATTTGTTCTTTCTGGATATAAGTGTATCAAATAAGAAAATCTTCTAAGAATCGGCGTTGAAAGGTGTATCATTGATCAGAGATACAGGGCCGATAATTTTCAATATCTTCAAGTTTACTAGATTTTTATAAATTGGTACCACTTTGGCATCTTTCCATATCTTTGGTAATATGCAGCAAGCAAGAGTATGATCAATTAGATCATTATTTACCTCGATAAGCTCAGAACAGTCTTCCAAAGGTTTTACAAGCTGCTTCTCTATCTCATGCTACTCTGGACTATAAATTATTTCCTCCTTTAGCTGATCTAATAACGTTTTTATAGCTTCATTAGTAACTGCTGCCATACTGGTAGATGGAGATAGTTGGCTTGGTGAAGAAATTTGGCAAGAGTCTGAAAAACTGCGACTAGCATGTTTCTTCATATGACATGGGTCACAAACAAACTGGGCTGTCTCTGAGAAAACGTCAATTTCAATCAGAATTCATTTTCCACAAGCTCCACGAAAATATGAGTTGCACTGTTTACAATGTTCCTTATTTGTAAAAGCTCTGCTGACTTGAATTTTACACTGGCCACCACAAACTAATAGTACGTAGGTTTGAAGGTTAAACAATATTGAGGTTAGGTTAAAGCCTACTTCTCAAAACCTAACACATAGGCACAGAACCATTATTCAATAGCTGGCGCAAATAATTACTTGTTATCAATATACCACAACAAAAATAGCTAAGTTTCAGGGGAAACTTTGCACAGACTGTTTACGCAGTAACGAGATTGTAGTTAGATGTTAGTCATTGCACAGTGACTTACTATTATTTTAATTCTAGTACGCTATATATCTGTATGGCACAATCATATTTCTAGGGTACATCAAATAAAAATTTCGAACAGTTGAATCCATTTGTCACGTTCACAAAGAGATGTGTATTAAAATTAAATTACGGAGACATTTGTAGGTGAAAAGGACGGGTGGAGACATGAGGTATAAAGGGTGAATTTGAGGGTAAAATGCCAACCTCACCGATGTTGAACTTGGTTCTTGCCTCGCTGCAACCGAAGGGGGGGGGACTTCCAGCTTGGCCAGGGTCTCTAGAGCTGCAGTGGGATCCACGGAAAACAAGTCTCTATCAAAAAGGATCTTCACTGGCATCCGCTTAGGAAACAATTGTAGAGAGGAACCAACACGAGGGGTAATGTCTCCAGAACGGCTCCTACGGTAACAACTGTACAAAGAATTACGAGAAAATAGGGCATAGGGATACAAGAAGGAACTACTTTGCCCGAGAGAAAATAACACAGTGTGAGATTTTTGAGTGAACGCGGCCGGACCACATTTCAAGAAACGGCTCCGACGATACGACGGCCCGGTCAGCCCTTGTTACGTCAACGCCATGATATCCACTCCATCTGCACCTTTGCAGTCAGTAGTCTCTCTCCAACTTCACCACTACGTTGATTTATCGATGTGAAATTACTGTTACTACTTCTAATCGTGGTTTACTAAAACATGTTAAGTTGTGAAGATAAAAGTTCTGACGAAGAAGCCATTATGAAAGTATGATGAAGCTTGCTATGAGCTAAGCAAACGAGAACCAAGGTACTGGAAACGACCTGCACTGCTGAGGGTACGTTCGGAGAGTGGAAAAAACTGTAGAAAAATTTTGGAGACCTTGTAAAAGGAATATCCTCAACCCACTATTCCATCACCTCCCTTCCTGGCCTTCTCAAAAATGTTGAAATGCATGCAATAAAATGGACACCAGCCCTCTGCGACAGCCCGGCCCGGCCTATCCGGCCTCGGTCGACTCTTGGCACGCCGTGCTTAAGGGCTCCTGCCAGGACCGTAGGCAGACAGACTGAACCATGTTGATGTGCCAACCAATGAGAGAACGGCCGTCAAATTAGGACTGGCTAGGTACAACGGTACAAACTTGGATAAACTCACCAGTCTAGAGTTGTGGCATAAGAAATGTGGGCCCTAAACTAATTTAACGATAACAAGGAGTCTTCGCTATTGAATAAATTGAAATCTCAAAACCTACTTTTAATAAATAGGTGGCGATATTGTTTAACATTAAACACAAAGGTTTTACGTAATTTAAGTGATTGGATAAAAATTTTCTCATTGTAGTATATCGTTTAGTTTTCGCTATAATGCTTGTTAAAAGCACATTAGGTTTATTAGTTTTTGTAGGTTTTAATCATTAATATAACGGTTCACAACAAAAAATTTTATATTATCAGTTAATAACGGTTACTACGTGCAACAAATGATAACCAAGCAGTTTTTTTATACGCGAGAGTTTTAGTTAATAATTTTTTTAATGAAACACATCAAAATTAATACTGAAACTGCTATCTGTGATAACCTTGAACTCATAATGTTTACGTACTCTTAAAAATTAAGTACTTAGGCTACTGCTCGGCAGGACGGTGAGCCTGCGAAGTTACTGTACTGTATTTAAACTCTCTGCGCTTACATCAAAAAACAAGTAAATAAAAATTACGATCATAAACCACATAATAAATTTATTTCACACATAGGTCATTTCGTACATCGGGAGTAGAGAGATGCGCGTTCTCCTCAGAGGTAACGATGAACCCTAAAAATGTTTGAATTTAAAAAAATTTGGTGTGGGTCGCGGAATGTGTTTAGAAGTGGTTTTACGCGCTGTCACTACTGAACCCGTTTTGGTTTGTAAGAAGGCGCCAATTCGAACAGTTGGCGCTGTGAGAGAAAAACTTGATCGATGAAGGCGGGTTGTTTTTTCAGAGGTCGTATACGATCGAAGTGTTTGTTGAGGTCACTGAAAATGTGGTATTGTTTGATACAAGTTGAATTTGGCGGGTGCTCGAGGCGGGATGTCGAGGATGTGTGCCTGGCTACTTCGCAAAAGTTTCCAGTATTTTGAAATAGCAGACCTCATACATATTTAAAAAGTTTTCAAATCCAGCCATGTTACTATCATGAAGTCCCATTGGAATCCATTTTCAGCCACCAAACTCAGTTTTTCTTTGTATACGTCAACGACATTGGTTCGTCTCGACAGTTCTGAAAGTCTTAAATGAACGCGTACGAAACGACTCTCTGTGTCAGTAAAAAATATGGTCCAAAAAAGAAGAAACCTGTATTATGAAGGAGTTAAATTGTTGGGGTTCCAGTAATTCAACCAGAATTAATGTAGAAAAACCAACATTATCAACAATCACGAACTTTTATCGATTTATATTCGCTCTTTACATCTTGCGACCTTACGGTTCAGGGACGTCAATATTGAATGACACCGTGGTTTAGAAAAGTCCATATAGTATAAATGCCTAGGAGTTACATCTTGCTTAAGTTTTGACCTTGTGGATGTTCACGCACAATTGGCTTAATACTGCGCTCTGGAAAAAGTAGTGATAATGAGACCCTTAGACTAGAGGATACAGGCCCGTACTATATCGTTACCACCTACATTGGTCCCCAGGGATGGACATTGAGGAGCGCTGGCATACACAGCGAACTTAATGGCCTTAAAGGGCATCCTCGGCTGCAAATCGCAAATTGCTAATTTGGAACACAGGACACTCATGCAATTTCAACGTATCAGTAAGATGCAAGTTATGGTACTTTATCTTGCCTTTTGAGGAGAGATTTAGAGATGAGTATTACAAATACACTTTTCCCTCTCTCAAAATGGTTGCCCTTCAATGGGGTGTGACATTTACAAGTGTGTAAAACTAAAGGCATCTACGCGTATTGGTGGCTGTTCCATGTCCGTCCAAACTTTATCGCTGGTTATTGGCCTCAAGACCGTTAATTTCTCCAGAGGATAATTTTTGAGCAAAGGTGATGATGATAATTAACATTCCATTTTAAAAACCTTGATCAAGGTACAATTCCCGGGTGAAATTGGACTTCTTCCTTGGTATTTTATCGACCGAAGCAAAACCTAGGGACCATACTCGAAGTATACTGAGCTTAGAGACCATAATTCAAACAACATGAGAGGATGTTAAAAGTTTTGGACACATTTTCTGATTCCTATACAAAAGGAATTGGTTCCATACTTTTTTGAAGTTTTTTCAAAACAACGAGTTCGCATCATCAGCTATACTGCACCGATTTCTCGCGTGTTGCAGTGTTGACTAAGTCTAAGGAAAACACACTCTAAGTGTGATTTTGACATTCAAATCCTCAATTATTATCATATCGGGCAAGGACTCATCAAATATGTCCATCTATTGTACGGTTGACCATTTCTGAAGCTGAATTGGCCCACTACGAGCTGTCTTTTGTTTAAAAAATTGAATTGGTAAAAATCACCAGACAAGCCCGGACAGCTAGTGGATGAGGGGTATGGGTCCTTTATTTTGTTATTAAATATGGTTTATTTTGTGACATAACCTTCTTGGCCTTTCTCCCGTCACTTGGAAAAAGGTGTCCAAAATAATTAATAATGAAATATGATCGCCAAGTAGTTATTAAATAAAAATAAGCAAAATTTTAAAGTGTCATATAACATATAAGTGACAGATGCCCAAAAACAGCTATGGTTCAAAAACAATTTATATAACGTGCTAACAGAAAATTTACTGTATGTTACCATAGAATAAACTGTAAATGATTAATGTTGTACATAATTTATTGACGTCATATTGGACATATGTATATTGAAAAAGTTTTGACATTAAAAATCAAATGCAGAGCCGTTTTATTATTCCATGAGAAAATGTTTTATCATTGAATGCTGTTAAATATAATTTTCCTATCAATATATTACACATTAATGTAACATTACTTTTTCGTATTTTATTTTGCATTATTATAATAGTCAATTTCCGCTTTTCTTGAGGACCCAGCCTTTATAATTTGATGATTAGGTAATTAGTGTTTAGTTGTAGATGGCATAGTCTCGACAGCAGCACAAGCAACAAGTATGTAATGCTCTAAACAGAGTTTATTAACATAGGACTTGAAGACCCACGTGTGCTAGCTTGATTATATTCCGCTGGAATCAATTTCTGACTCTTCCGCCCCAACGTATTAATAAGATTCCACTTTGATTTATATATGAAATGATTGAAACAACCACCAATAACCCTTTGCTCGTTATGTTCCGCCTCTCTTTCTGGTCTGTTGATAATTGTTTGCTAATGACTTGGTATATCTTTGAAGCATATAAAGCCGAATATTGATTGTCTCCTAAGTTTTGAGGAGATATAAGACTTCAAACATATTCATGCCCTCATATGATGACAATATTTCTTGGGCCAGCCCTTACAATTTTTTACATTCTTATACTATTAATTAACAAGAGATAATGACTTAAACGCACGCCAGTTACAACCTGGCGCAGACTATGTAACGATATAACATATGACATGATATAACACTCCATATCGCTTAGTTTAGAAACACAAACGACTGTGCACACAAATATAAGATTTATTAACCATTTAAGAGCTTTCCTAATAATCATTCAAAGTTTTAAAAAATCCTCTAATCAAAGAAATTAAATTGAGAGCATAACGAATAATTAAATGTAAGGGCATAATCAGATGAAAAATGGCCTGCTATAATCAACATGTAACTTAACAAGTCAAGAACAGATTTATACATGTCCTGATTCTATTAACGTGATGGCTTAAACATAATATTGAAGGAATTGCGCCCAATTACTAAAGACTTTTATAACCTTCATTAGGATGCCTTTTATAACAGTTTCATTAAACTCTATAATGAGCCAATTTTTAGTAAAAATAATCGGTAGATTGGAACAGTAAAATTATTGGCCAAGATATATAATCCATTTACTTTTAATTAAGTTGTTCTGTAAATGAGCATTGTATTAGCATCAAGTTTACAATAAATGGAGAGGCCTGAGGAAATTCAAAATCAAATGCCATTATTTTTATTGCCGGGAAACATACTATAAATGCATGGCAAAAAGTCAACATTTTACCGCTACTAGAATTGTTGTCATTTTTTACCACCCCAACAATAGATCTCAATTCAGACATACAATTTTACAAATTTACAATACATCCATTCATTCGCCCAATGATTCCCACTTCCGGCGACGGATTCATAAGTCAGCTCTTTTTACAATTGGTGGTCCTCCCCAAATCATAATGCTAAAAACTCGATCTATCATTAATAAAATGCTTGTGACACTAAAAAAGCGTTTTAAAACAGGTTTTTAAACACCTTGGGCTTGGAGCTTTTTTATTGGAATTTGGTAATTTTGCTTGACGAAATGGAAGACCTGCCTGTGAAGGCATAAGCGTTCATAAACCACCGTTTATCTGTGTCTACCGCTAGTTCGGTAGGTTATCTCTTGCATCTATGTCTTATATCGCATTGTATGTCTCGGCCATTCGTCATGGTACATTCTAAGACATAATAAGACA
>NW_025785698.1:0-18820 GCF_021130785.1 Homalodisca vitripennis
ACTGACCATTAAGGGACTAGCCAATGAGTGTTAAATCCGTGACGGCTGGCTTAAAAACAAGATGGCGGAAATAATATCAAGGGTAAGGAGGACAGGAATGGGGCCCCCTTTCGTTTATTTATTGGTTCATGCGAGATGAACCTTCTTTTTAAAACCTATATTGTGACTCCGCATTGGTTTATATTACAAATATCCGATCCGTTTGATACCTTTTGGTTTTTCACTCTTTAGTTCATTTTTTTAGACATTGGCAACCCAAAGCGGCCTAATCTCTACTGATGGTTGACTGATTGGTTGGTCTGCCAATTTAATGTATGTTGCCTCAATTAATTTCCTTTTGAAGAAATGTGGCTCCCGATGTATTATGTGGGCTTCATCCCAATTCATATGATGGTCTTCGGACCAACAATGGTGCGCAATTTTTGACTTTTCTGTGAGACCATTTCTCGTGTTTTCTTTGTGTTCTTTTATCCTTACGTTTAGTGGTCTTTTTGTCTCGCCTACGTATTCCCTATTGCAGCTACATTTTATACTGTAAACACAGTTTTTGGAATCCTGTGTGCCATTTTTTGGTTTTGTTTTTACGAGACTTTGTCTAAGAGTGTTGTGTGTTTTAAACGCGGTTCTAATGTTGTACTTTCTAATTCTACCTACTCTTCTAATTTCCTCCGATAATCCCGGCACATAAGGGATTGACATAAACGCAAATTTATCACAATTCTGTTTTTCTGACTGAGGAATGATTCTTCTGGTTCGTTTGCACTTATTAATTACTAATTGAGGGTATCCATTGCTTCTGAGATCCGATTCAATTTTCTTAAATTCTTCTTTTAGTCCATCTTTATCTGAGCACAAGCTCAGGTGTATGTTAGGTTAGTTCTTTACCTGAAGAAGAGATTCAGATTGCGGATCTCGAAACGTAGTGTTACTGTTTTCTTGTTTCACTGAACGATGGCAAATGTCCGGAAAAATCCTTTTTCCTTCACAATCCTTCCATCGTCAAAAATAACCTTCAAACAAAGAACTAATATGAAATCTAACATAATGAAACAAATATGTGAATTTATCTTGCGGAAGGGATAATTCGATGTATAAAGAAGGACTTTATTTTCTACATACAAAGGATGAATTCTACAGTGGCGTATTTCCACCATATTGTTTGACCGAGTGTCATTGATGTTTTCCACTCAATAGGCTAAGTCAATTTCTCATTTGTCTGCCGGGGGATATAAAAAATATCTTTTCTGTATAATTGGCTGTCTGTGTGTCTGTCCGCAGGAATGAAAATATGCTCTGGACTTGAAATTTTGCATGCGTGCCATGTATCGTAGTTTACTTTTTTATTTGAGGTTTAAAGAGTCACAGAATCATGAAAAATGAATAAAACACTTTGTTAAGCTTTAAACATTTTAAATTTACATCATATAATTTTAATATGTACAACGTTAAATTATCTTTTCTCACCAATTTATTTTTGTTCCATTAATTTTACGAACCAATTATTTTATTTTCCAATCAATCCTCCTATTTTGGTTTAAAATTATTTCTAGTTCGTTGACAAAAGGAGGTGTTAAAACTGATGTGTTTTAATTAGATTTTCAATTAATTAAATCATTTGCCACAAAAATTGTATTCAGTAGAAACGAGATCTATCGTTGTAGAAAAGTGATATCGGAAACACTCTCCCAGTGACGGGAGGATCACCTTGGGATTTACCGATCTCCTGGGATAACTACTCCTCCCTTTCCACTGAGTTTCAAACGCGTCTACATCTATTGTGTATCCCGCGGCTTGTGTTATGAACAAATCCACATCTAAAATTTGGCTTATGTTCAGTTCCCTTTATTTAATGATTACACAGTGGACAGTCCTTTTAATTATTAAAAGTAAGATGTGATGTTTAAAAAACATTAAAAAATCGATAAATTACTACATAATGTATCAATAATACAAAACTCAAGGTATAAGTTCGCGTAAATAATATACTATTTACAATTTAGGGTAGTATTTTTAGTAATTGTTTTCTCTCTGAGCTATTTTATATGTCAAAATACAAAGGTTTAGAACATTACGTAATTACCAGGTTTTTTTCGGATCTACCCGCTATTACATTTCAAACATGAGACACACTACCTCATGGATTTATTCCTAAAATCTAATTAGAGTAAGTGTTGAGTGATTTTTAAATCGTGAATTGTTGATTAAATAGTTGTAAATAATCTTAATCATTGAAACTGGAACGATAAAAGGTAATCGTCTGTCATAAAACTATATTACACATACAATGTAACTGTCAGTAGTATTGCTACAGTATTATTGACATTAAAGAACAAATGTTAACTTTGTGGTATTGACTCTTTACTATCATTATTATTGTCCATATCAGTACGCTCATAATCTGTACGAAAATATGTACAATACATATGAGGACAATTCTTTTTAAAACTATACCCATAATATGGAAAAAGTAAACGTTAGATACTAAAGAAACTTTAATGTTTCACTCAAACAATAAAGTTTCAGCAACTATTCTGATATCAAATTTTGAAGTAATTTTCATGCACCAAAATAACGTTGTTGATCAATAGAAACATGTGGTCTTTGAGGTAAACAATGAGAGTGGACAAACAATCTGACATCGATAATAATACCAATGCTACCGCAGTTTTTCAATACTGTTATATTTAGAAAAATCTTTCAGTATTGAGAGTTGTATTTGAATAATATTATAATTTTATTATTGCGCTCGACAAGCAATATATTCCAATGCTCTATTTCCAACAGTGTTATAATAATCATCCAGTATTTGTGATCACATTGGTGATGTTAAATTTATATCACTAACAAAATTTTGTAAATGGTTTAAAAGTTGTTGTGTACTAGAATCAGGTCAACATGACTTGCTTGATGTCTTTATCAAATTTTAGATGGTATTCAAAACTGTTGTTGATGGTATCAAATATTGTTTAGCTTTGGTGGGTTTATGGATGAAAAGTGGAATAGGAATGTAACTTTCAATCGCTGGAAAATAGGACAGTTCACAACTGACGTACTGCATCCACCTTTCTCTGACTTGTACGTACCAGAATTAGTTGTTTATACTTTAAAAGGGTAATACTACTTTCGAAAACTTTCATCTCTCATATGTTTACACGATAATTCAAAAAATGGTATTAGGATATGATTTACGTTAAATATGAACATAAAAATGTATAATAAGCACAACATTCACATAAATAACTTTCGTACTGACTACAACACATGATGTATACAACGCATATGGTGAGAGGATACTTGTGGTTTCAGTAAGTATGAGCATCCCTAGAAACGAATTTAAAACGGTTTTTGACCAACGGGCGTCGTAGTCGGCACTGCCAATATGAACAATCGCCCCTTGGACGTTTGATCCGATACAGTGGTGAGGGGGGAGGGGGGGGGTCAAAAATGGCCCTTTCAGACTGGAGCCCAGACGGTAAGAGCGCCGAAGCCAAAATGGGGGGATCGGTGCTCCATAGGGGACATCTTAGGTTTTGCCGCCGGGTACGTGTCGCTAGCCCCCCCACTTCGCGAGCTATTCAAGATGGCGTCACGAGTCCCTCGTGTGGGAGAGGTGATGAGTGTGGGGTTGGGTTTTTCCATTTGACATGGTCCACCGGAGAGGTCTGGATCCTAAAATTTGCCATGCGCTGTTTGTCGTTTGTCTAGGGTGCTGACCATGGACGATTGAAAATGGATGATTTTCAGCGATTCTAAACGGCTGGAGTTTTTTTCCAAAGTGCAGAGTTAGAGTTCATGTGATGGCTCTTGGAAGTTGCCATGTAGTAACCATGAACAACAGACAAGAGAAGAATAGTATAGATAAGATTTCTAGAAATGTTACATTTCAGTTCTACCATATAAAGATAGTTAATGTTTTAAATAGTTTTTGTTTCGTTTATTTGTATTAAAAATCTGCCATATAAAAATTAAACTGTAACTGAGTTATTGACAGATTACAAGAAATACGAAAGTCATGTATATTTGTTAAAAAGTACGAGTACACCATGTCCATTCAACCGTTACACGCTTCACACATATCCTTTATTCATAGTGTTGTATTACAATATCTATTCTGAAAAATACCACATACAACATACAGCATTTTTATTTATGTTGAATTATTGTTATCTAACAAATATTTAACATAGTGTACCTAATTACATCTAAGCGTTATATATGTAAAATTAGTGATAACAAATTGTAAACATCGCTTAAATATTAAAAACAAAATTAACGCTTCGGTGATCAGGTGATTGTATTTGAATGAACCACGGCTGAGCTGAGCTGCTCCACTAATTGTTTTATTAATTATTCTGTCCTGTATTTTAGAAGTTGTAATTTATTTGCAATGCATCACAATGTTGCATCAAAACATTACAATGTTTTTGCATCGATCGATGCTTGAATAATATTTTTTTTACCACTTAGGCTTTTTCAAATAAAATTTCATAGTATAGGCGTTGTTTTGTATAACGAAATATATTACCGAACTGTGTGTAACTTTTTCGAAGAAAAGTTGATTGGGATAACTGCGTGTAAAATTTTAGTCATCCCGATTTCTACTTTGGTAACAACTTTTTCACGATGGACACAATAACCAACAAATAGCTTATTAATGGACAATAAAATCAGATGTCTTATGTTACATATTATTATTACAAGTACAGTATTGCGATGCCAGTATAACTAAGAGCTTAAAAGGGATATGAATGATAAAAGTGTGAATGATTTGATGGGAACTTCAAGATGGCTGACTGTCTATTCTAGCATTTGCTTTGTTGGTACATTTAAGTCTATACCTGTGCTGAAATTGTCGATCTGCTTCCTTTGCCTGATCTGGACTGTTCTCTGCGTAGTACTGTGAGTTACGACGAATATGTGTGAAACTGTGTCACTAACTGTCTACATTCTGTAACCCACGATTCTTGAACTGCTACTGCCGACCTTGACATCCATAGTTCGGCTAATTTCCATCATTCCATAGTCAATGTCATGGTTCAACATTCAATGTTCCTGTGTCGGTCGTCTGCTGTTCATCGCCATGGAGGAGTGAACTGCATGACCTGAAATTCCACGGGCCTTCTAGATTTCACCTCGGACTATATAATAACACAATTGTTGTTCATGTTAATTTGCATTTGTTTGTGATATTATATTATTGTTTATTATGTATGGTATGATAACTGTTATTTCATTGATTGTATTAGTCACATTTCAACACCGCAATACATCTAAACTAGCCCAATCCCTACTTTATATCCTTTTCATTTCCAATTATGAATACCATATGCTTGGAAATATGTCCCGTCTGTGATCAAGAAGGCTTAAGGACGATGAGGAGGGCTTACAATGTGACGACCCATGTAATAGATGGTTCCATAGGCAATGCGCAAACGCCCCCAAAAACTGAATACACTCTAAAATTGCAAGTAACACCCACCATCAAAGTGGTACTGCACTAGGGGCTGATTGCGTCCCCAAAACACTCAAGTATCGCCCGATATATCAACTGTTTTGAGCACTCTAATTGGTAAAGTCGATAAGCTTGGCCACTATGGTAAAATAAATTAAGTGATGTCCCTGAATGACACTAAAATTATTAAAACTGAAATTCAGTCCATACAAGAAAAGCTTAATACTATTGAGCCCCAAGCTTGAAGAGCTAGATAGGAGGTTGACTAACCCTTGAGCAAAGCGATGGTTCTGGGCAGTGGCATCAAGTATCAATAGCGTAATTGAAGAGTTGCATGAGCGCAATCTTAGGAAGAAAAAACTTGGATTGTTTTCAATGCAATTGCCCCTGAGTCAACTAATAATCTACCACATGATATCAAAGCTCATGATACTAGTCTTCTAACTTCCATAATTCATAGTTCGATTCCAGACTTTGAATGTATCCCTCGCATAAAGTTCTTCAGGCTGTTGGGCTCCCGTGGTGGCTGGAAAACCTAAACCAATCAAACTAATCTTACCCTCTGTGGGTGATATTGAATCAGGTTTTGAGTAGCTTCGTCAACTGAACAAATATCCTCCTTAAACCCATCCCTTAAAGACGTGAAACTATCTAGGGGAACCGAACCCCTTTGGAGCTTTTCTTCTTCACTGAGGAATCTTGTTTTTTTTATTATGTGTGTGTGTGGGTCGGGGAACTTGAATCGCGCGTTGACAGCTGGAGAAAAGGACCTGACAATCAAGTACAGGAATGGCTTCCCAAAAATTGTCAAAACAAAATGCACCTAAAAAAACCTTAAACTCATCCAACGGCAATGCATGTAAATTAAAGGGTTACTATCAGAACATGAATGGGGGGGGGGAATAAGAACAAAATTAACCCCGAACTATCTTTAAATGCAAACCTTAGCTCTTACGAATTTAATTGCACTCACTGAAACCAATCTCGATCCTGGTGTTCATGATGCTGATGCTGAGCTAGGTCTCCCACAGTTTCAGGTTTACCGATGCCGATAGATCACTCATGACTGAGTAACAAGCGTAGTGGAGGGGGCGTCCTCTTGGCTATACACAGGATACTTAAACTCCTCATCTGTGCAATTTCCCTGCGATTAATATTGAAGCTGTTGGCGTTCTTTTGAAGTATGGTCATCGCCTTCTTTTGCTTTGCGTTGCTTATATTCCACCTAATCATACCAACCTGTGTCTACCAGTCCTTATGCGATGCCTTAGAGCAACTACACCTTCAAGTAAAGCCCTGAATGAAACATGGTTTTGGTTAGGTGACTTCAATTTGAATAGCGCCAATAGTCCTGGGGTTTCTTTCTGACTTGCTCTATGACTTGACAAACACACTCGGTTTACTGCAGCGAAGTGACATCTTGAGTGTTCGAGGCTCCCAGCTGGACCTTCTCTTCTCTGATTTGTCTTGCGATGTGTCCAGGTCCATCGATTCCCTTGTCAACGAGGATATTCACCATCCTGCTTTAGACATTGATCTAAGTCTTCATTCATTAGCAATCACACCTCAGTATATACTATCTCACCAAATTATTTCAAATGTGATATCAATCAATTGAGAGCTGATGTCAACATCCTCAATTCTACTATTGAACACTCATCCCCTGATAGTGATGAAAAATTCAATAAATACATCTCTACCCTTAGTGGTCTGATTAAGAAGAATACACCACTTAAAAGGATCGGAAGATCACCATTCCCTCGCTGGTTTACCTCCGACTTAAAGTCCAAGATTATCAACAGGAAAATACTACATAGAATCTACAAAACTACAGGTCGTGAGAGCGACTACTACTTGGCCTTCTCCAGAGCCCAGAAAACTACTTGCAGAGTTCTTGCAACTGGATTGCTATAACTCTTATATCGAACATGTGGATAGGACGACGATCTCTACTAACCCAAAAGTCTTCTGGAGCCACGTCAAGAATCTTCGACGCACAGATCCTTTTCCCTCAAAAATTACCCTTGGGGATGATGAATCTTCTGTTCCTGATGAAAATGTGCAACTTGTTTGCTCGCCACTTCTCAAGTGTCTTTTCTGAGTCAACTCATATCTCCCCAACATTGATTCCGAGAGATTGCAACATATATCTTTCTCAGATAAGATGCCAGGCCCTGAGGAAGTGAAACAAAAGCTTGATTCCTTGGACATCTCAAAGGGTGTGGGACCCCGACTGCATTCCTCCAGTTGTACTTCGTTATTGCAGCGACTTGATTTGCACCCCACTCTCGCGTTTTGTCAACTCAAGTTTGCAGGAGGGATTCTTCCCATCGTCTTTAAAAACAAGCTTTGTTGTCCCAATCTATAAGGATGGAAGAAGAGACTCAGCTACATGCTATAGGCCCATCACTATACAGTCCCCTATCACGAAGATGTTGGAGGCTATTGTCCTTGAAAGTCCTAAAGCCCCTCATATCCACTATCTTGATACCAAGGCAGCACGGATTTACTAGCGGCCGGTCAACCGTCACAAACCTTGTCCAATATGAAGAATTCATTTTATCAGCCTTCTCAAGTTTCGCTCAAGTCGATGAAATCTACCTGGACTGCAGTAAGGAATTTGACAAGGTTTGTCACACTCTTTTGGTCTCCAAACTTGATTCATATGGCATATCTGAACCTCTATTATCCTGGTTTAAGAGTTACTTGACCGGAAGATTGTCTATAGTCAAGTTTGGCGGTGGTTATTCTAATCTCTTTCTAGTCAAGTCTGGAGTGCCTCAGGGTTCTCTACTGGGACCTTATCTTTTCAACATATTTTATAAATGACATTGGGGAAGTCATCGGAAAGCAATTTTCTTATGTTTGCTGACGATATCAAGCTGTTTAGTGTATTGAATTCAATTGAGGATAGTGCTAGTCTCCAGAGATCCCTTGATGGGGTCTCTAGATGGTGTGATGAAAACTTCATGCAACTAAATGCTAAGAAATAGCATGGTGATGTCTTTTCACAGGGGTGAAGAATTTGTACATGCCAATTATTACATTCAGGGCGAGGGATTGCAGCGGGTGCAGCGTTGTAAAGGATCTTGGCGTGCATCTCAATCACGCAACTCTCTCCTGATCATCACATTGACATCATATGTGCCAAAGCTAATCGTTTGTTGGGTCTTCTGTCACGTACAGCTAGAAGTGGCCTATCTACACACTCCATCTTAATCTTATATAAGTCTCTTCTACGTCCGATCTTAGAATATGCTTCAGTTGTTTGGAACCCTTACTACCAACATCACATTAATCATGCTTGAAAGGATTAAAGGGAGATTTGTTGGACTCGTTGGAACTACATTGGGCTTTCCTTTCCATGAGGTTCCCTGTCGTTGACGTCATGAAAACAGTTCAACCTCTGCCCGCTGGAAGTTCGCCGTGAGCTTGCTGATCTAGCTTTTTCTCTCAAGGCTTATCAAATGGATCCCTTGATTGGTCCTGATCTTCTTGCCATGATTAACTTTCGAATTCCACGCACTACCAGGTTCAACTGAACTCTTTATTCGCAAATATTATCGGACAAACTACCTGAAGAAGGACCCATGGCCAGACTGCAATCGCGTTGGAAACTGCGTTCCTGCCGAGCTAGACCTGTTCTGCACGAATCTGAAAACACTGAAAAAGAAATGGGTGTCCTTATCTGTGGATTGAGAGGAATGAGGATAACCAGGCTGTCTAAACTCTTTGCTACACTATCCACCACCTTCTGCAGCTCAACATAACTCTTCCCCATCCACTGACCAAACTTCCTTTGCCTTTACTTTGACCCTTCCTGCCATTTTTTCTCTCTCTGACCTACATAACCCAGTTCATGCTCTTTTTTACTCATAAATACTGTGGCTTACACTTGCACTTCAGTTGTCGTAGTTTATACTTTTGTGATCTAATTAATGGATTTGTTGTTACGTCATATTATTATTGTTTGTGTATATATTATTGGTTTATTATATTTTTACTTATATATTGCAATTTATTACATTGATATAACAAATTGTATTATTATGTTATTACATACCCGTATTTATTATTATCATTATTATATATTCTATTATTATGTTATTCAACACGTTTATATAATTGTTTGTAGTTATCTTAAGCATGCAATTTTTGTTTCTTTGTATCCATGTATGTTTGTACCAATTATTCGCATGTCATCAATTCATTGTATTTTTAAAATAGCATTGCCGTTGGAATGTATAAATAAATACATAAATAAATGATAAATGAGATTTAACAAAGCTTCTATGTAGTTTCCATTCCATGACCATGTCTTTAATGACTAATGGGTGTTACTCTTGTATTTTAAACGCTCACAATGAATATTCCTTATATTTATTGTCTTTCAGAGTCTTATCTGCATAGGATAACGACTCCCTTTCTGCGCTGAAATTTATTTTGTTTATTACCGAGAAAGACTCCTAAATTGGTGTTACTGTCAGCAATGTACAACCTATAAACCATTTTGTACTGCAAGTGGCCTACAATATGCGAACATCAATATTGGTATTTTTAGAACACTTCCTTTTCATGTCTTACAAGTTATTATTTGTCCAGCCAACTTGATCAGATTGGATGTTTCAGCAGATAATTTTGAACTCTTGAAGATTTCTGTTGCGTTGTGACATCTTAGCCATTGGTTTTCTGCGTAAGTTTTGGGCATGGTAAAATTTAGTAAGGACTCTATGCCAAAAAAATCCATTCCACTGCCTATCAGTTCCTGATAAAAAACCAACTGGTTTGTTGCAGTGCACTCTACTGTTGACTGGCAGTAGTTGATATTGAAAATGTTTAGTGCATCGTGTTTTCAAAGTGTTGAAACGTTAGTACCAATATGATATGGTTTTCTTGAACGAATATGAGATAAAGGGCTTCTCGGAAATCATGTGGGATTTCTGGGATTACTTTTCCTTAACACAAAAAATATTGATTGGGAACATAGAGAACCTTGTTACTAATATCGTGTTTTTGTCCATGCTTATTTGAATATATTCAAATAACAATCACAAAACATAAAAAACGAAAAAAATAACTTTATTACTATTATCTAAACAAAATTTTATATTTGCAATAATAATAGTAGTATGGACATCGAAAGCGGTTGCTTTAACCACGATGAAAAAAGTGTATTTTTGCCATAAAAAACAAAGGTTACAATACTAAAAAATTGTTTTTATTAAGAGATATTTTTTTATTTTATAAAGAACGTAAAGGAGACAAAGAGTGTAAAAATGATTCAAGGTCGTCAGGAAAGAAACGTTTACAGCAATTTAATAGAAAATATTCTCCTTTTTTTTTGTATAATTCTCCTTAATACTGGTTTTCTTTAATTACTTTGTACTATAAATACCTCTCAGGGATATGACTTATTTCTTTAATTGTTATGTGCCTTAAACGTATGATAACATAAATCCATTTTTGTAAAATTCTTGTACAATTTATGATTAAATTTGGTGAAGGAAAACCATAAAATGTATACCACTAAGAATACGTGTTTATAATAATATAAGTTCACTGTAGTTAATAACAATGCACAAATAAAAATTCTATCAGACATTGCAGTAAACGGAAAAAGTATTTAACTTTAATTAATTTGAATACTTGTATTTTTCTGGTATTATTGGTGAGTTGATGATCAAACATAACTAACCGAGTTGTGATTAATTTGCTATTTAAGTTTATTCTACTTGAAGCCATCAAGCATAAAACACAAGCAAATATTTTTCCGATAGCTAGACTTAACACGTATTGCGGTAATTCGCTGTGAGGTCAGCTAGACCGGTCCCCCCTCAACCTTACGCGGCCAATAGTGAAAGAAGACTCGATAGTCCTCCAAGAATACACTTATTTGTCAGTACCACCACGGGTGAGATAATATAATTTGAGCATGCTTAAATGTACCTCATATTAAAGTTTAAGTTTTAATAAAAGACGCGCAGTTCGTGAGGTAAAACAATTCTTTCCTCAGAATAGATAGGTTTAAATAAAGTAGGATTAGTTTAATTTAAGGCGTTTCTTACAATACAGTCGGAAAGTGTATGCGAATTACTTTGTGGATTCACAAATTATTTCAGTAGTTTAAAATTTACGTGTGCCGATAGACTGGTTATTGGCTACTGAACGTTTTAAAAATGTCGCATCTACAATTTTGTTTTTCTTCATCTTTATTCATTGTTTTAGAGGCAATTGTGAAATAGCCAATGAATCGGACTAAAGTTTAATCCTTTCAGAGTAAATTTCAAGACAAGCCGAGTCTATGTAGTCCGAGGTAGTGATGTAACGGACTCTTTGCCTGCTGTCCCCACGAACTGCGGAAGATTGGCATTCCGTCCGTAGTTACTTTATTTTCCTTTTCTGTGCTTTCCAATGTGTTATGTATGGAGAGCATTTTCACATCAAGTAATTAAATCTCTGTACTGTCTACTCAAACAAAAACATTAACAAATAGGGAGGCGGGGAAGATGTAACCGCCCGATAAATGGAGTGGCGAAATTTTAAAGATGATACGCCTTAATCTACCTTCGTGCGGAAGGTAATGTACCCCCCCAAAAAGTGTAAAGACCTCTTCCCCCAGCAATTAAGTGACCAACTCATCAATTAATCTCTAGGTGACCATACGTTAAATGAACCCGTTGAAGTGCTTTTTCAAAACCCCATAATAATGTAAATTGTTTAAAAGCACGACAGTGAAATAAATACTAAAGACCCATGAAAGAACGTCACCCCACGAGTTCATCAACCAAAACATCCCTTTTAGATTCAAAATATCTTTATATAATTCAATAAATAATACAAGTAAATGACTTCTGATCATATTTGTCGGGCTCCCAACGTGGCTATGGAATTTATTTCTGATGTAACCTCCATATACGCACCCCCCCCCCCCCCCCCCCCAGCGCCCTCACCCCCGCCGTCCCGCCCCCCCCCCCCCCCTATCCTCCCCCCCCCCACATAGGAACGGGTTGGAATAAACAAACACCGATTTTTAAGTGCCTCCCAATTACAGGAACTTTCTTACTTAATATCGCCCCCCCTTTTTTTACTCCTCTTCTATCCCCTCTTTCACCTAGACCTGTCCCCTCGCATGCTAAGCACAAAAATTTCTCCCCCCCCACAAGTCCCCCCAACTCACTCCCAACCTTCTCACCCCCCACCATGAAAATACGACGCAAGCACGACCCACCCCCCGCCAAAATCCCAATAGAAGGAGATTGACAACAAAGGTAAGAAAAAAGTATGTGTGTCCAACGACATTCCAAAATCCAAACGTTTGCAACATCCGAAACCAGGATTGACAAATAAATTAATAATTTACTGTTCTGCTTCAACCATACTACTTTAACGAAAGAATTGGTAACTATCGTTGAATAACTTACTATTTGGTTTTTGAAGTTTAGTAGAATTGATTAATTGTACCCATTCCGTATTCTTTTGCTATACCGTGTCCTAGTTTAGTAGAAAATTGATCCTTGTCATCTTGCGAGGGCACTCTCCGAATGTTATGAAAACACTTCAGATAATGCGGTTTAGGAAATAAATTTTAATGAAATCAACTCCGTATCATTTTATCATGGATTTTGATGATATTATTTTAAAAATCGACTAACAGGATTGAGGCGATGTGGATTAGTAAATTATAATGCCAAAACAAAATTTTGTTTTCCCTGCTTTAAGATAAGAGCCTGCATTGGCTTCTCGTTATTAACATCCACATGCTATCAATAAGATTCTAATGCTTAAGGATGCCAAAAACAATTTTGTAATGAAGATTAAATATTAGCTCGATGTTTAGACATATATTACTAATATATTAAGAGACTAGTTTTTCACTGCAAACCTTTGTAGGAGCCTATATTACTTAGGCTACGGTTTTCCCGGTACTGTTTAAAATAGAAGGTCAGCACATATGAAAGGTACTAAGTTAATTTGTTTTGGCCAATATATATACATGTAAAATTACAACTTTAAATGGCCAATAGTTAGAATTGATATTTTTAATGATGCAGAAGTGATAACAGTTTTAAAATATAAAATTCTTTACTTGTCTCAGTAAAGCCAGACGTAACAATACAAGAGAGACTTATTTAGTCTCCCCCCCCCCCCTCCCAGCCCCCACCACACTTCATCACGCCCCCTCCGCTGTTTATATGTTGATGGTGCAGCAGCGGATTAATCCCAACAGGCGCCCACACCTCCAGCTCGCACCAGGCAGCGCGTCGACCCACTCCTCGACCTCCAGCCCGCCCGCCCAATCAACCGCTATATTTCTGAACTCGGCAGAGAAACAATCATGCTCGACATAGAGTTTGTTATCTTGAAATTTTCTTATTCTCGGGTAAGGGTTACTTTGTTCACTGGGCATAAAGAATATGACTTTATCAAATAATCAAGAAATTGGCTTTATTCATACATTCATCATACTTTTTTCTGAAAGAGCACCTTATTTTGTCATTTATCTAAAATAAAAGAATCTTATGAACGACTTATCACACGTACCAAAGTCCAGTCATGAAAGTTACTACTGAATCCCTACCAAGTAAGTGGTATATCAATGAGGCAAACATTCGTAAGAAGTATCAATTAAGGTTCTCCTCAATAAACGTTAGCCATGAAATTGAATATTGTAAGAGTATGGCAAACAAAACAGTGTTCAACATACAGATGAATGCAATAACTGTGAGTAGTGTTAAAATTCTTCTGAAACATGAATGGCTCTTAGAAACAGTTAACTGTTATACTAGTTAATAAATGGGAATAGAATTTAGCGTTCCCCGATTAAGAAATCAACAGAAGTATGTCATTTTAGTGGATAAATTTTATTAATCGGTGTAATTAATTACTTAATTCAGGGATTAGTTTAAAAAGTAGTGATTTCAGTTTGTAGGCAAATGAAAGAATAGAATACAAACAATATTTATTTGGTCCTAATTTTAAATACATCGTTACAAATACAACATGAAAGAAATGTAAAACAAAAAATATATATATATATATATATATATATATATATATATATAAAACTTTATGAAGGTAATATTAGTTAAGTCCAATTCTCACCAAATAATAATACTGATGCTGTTTCTAGGACCAGGAATGCCTATGTTTTTGTAAATACTGTATTTGTATTTATTTTATTACATTGTTAATTTATAATAAGTATAAAATCACATACATATGTTTAAAATCTTAACACTGTCTTAGTTCAACAAAATTGGAAATTCATTGTGTCTTTGAAGAACAATATTTATATAATTTAGTGAAATTTCTACTTTTTTTGTAAAATGGGAGATCATATCGGTCTGTTTAGGAATTTAACGTTTAATTACAACTTTGGCTTGGCGGTTACTTACGCGTACCCCTACGTCTATGAGGTATGAGAGCTGATTAGCCTCCCTATCAACAGGTTGGTCCCTAAGTGTGTTACTGAGTAATGGCTTACTCAGCTTCTCAGGGCAATGGTAGCTAATTCGTTTTATTTACTTTTAACCACATGCACAATTACTAGACTATCTTGCAATCCATAATAATTATTTTCTTTAATTCTGTTTAATTTGACGGAATCATTGTTCAACCCATGAGAACCAATGTAAGAGTATTTCGCTAATTGCTTCGAGGTAAATCCCTTTGGCGTGACATTCTTTATTATCTATGTGGGGCCTCACATGCAGAAATAAAAGGCTTCATGTACATTAACTTTTCATGCCTTCATTTTCAAGTTTAATATTTCATTTCATTTTATATTATTGTGTGGAAATTAAGAGACAGAACATTTCCAGACCCCTTGAGTATTAATATTTAATTAACGCCAAAACAAATTATTTAAACTTGTGTTAAGAATACAAAAATAGAAAAGTATTCTTCGGTTTAACATCTGAATAAAACAAAAATGTAGATAAAATCCCGCTTGTTATACGAACTGCAATACATCCGAAACATAACAAAAATAAACAAAATAAAAATTGTAAGTACCCGATAATAAGAAAACCGGCCCATCGTTTCTGAGGTGTGTCCAGCATGTTAATTTTAAATAAATGGTTTTAGAGTACCATACCCAATACATTTAAATGGACAGTGGGAAATGGTGTTGAAAAGTAACCTGGCAAGGTTTGTGTAAACTAGTCCCTAAGTAAATACAGCTTGCCACTGTTTTGTTTCCACAAACAACAATTGGTTTCTGTGTCCCTGCAGTGTGGCATCGGGTTGGTGAAATAAATTTCATAGTTCCTCTTTGGGCTGTTTAAAATTTCCAGTATCCATCTTTTGTACACTACAGATAACGATTATGAAAAAGTCGATTTTTATAGAAAATAAGTAGCCTAGAAAGTTTTTGAATAAACCTCTCTCCGCCCCCCTCTTAACTTCCACGTCTCCTCTCTCTCTCTCCTCCTGGACGTTGGGACCCCGGAGGTTACCAACAAGGGAGCATTTCCAACAGTTAAACATGTTTTCCTTTGGAACTTTGATTGCCACATGACGACAATATAGTATTAATAATATAGTTAATCTTAATGGCAGTAAGGCACTTAGATATCCCACCGTGACAATACTATAGTTATTAATCCTTTACCTTTGAGCAACTGAAACAGGAAATTTATTAAAGGAACATTGGAATGGCCGTTCCGAAGTCGAATATTAAGGGATATGTTATCTCAGAGAGCACCGTAAGGCATCTAAGTAACGTTTAATTAAATGGTATTCATTGTGTAGTTTCTTCTGCAAGTTGTCTTTCTAACAATAATGTCTGTGGTTTTTGGAGCTAATATCTTGATAACCGTTAAATAGTGATTTTTCTAACAACATTATGGTAATGCATGCTCAACAGTTTACTAGAAAATGTTTTAAATTAAGTCCTTTAATAAATGTGTTCCTTAAAGAAATGCTACTTCTAGTAGTCTTAATTTCTAAACCTTTATGGTTGAGATGCACAAGATAACCGCGAAAGAAATTTATAATCTAAGTTTAAAGTGTTTGTTCCAAGTTATAAATTTGGATTCGTGTAAAAATAAAGATCAATAAATGTTTAGTTAACAAAGGAGATATTTAATTGTAATGCTAGTGATGACCGTCAAAAAATCATTATCTAGATATTTAAGAATAGAAGCTGATTGCTAGTTTATACATACGGCCCAGAAGTGTGTATTCAGAGTAAAGTGAATCACAAGAATATTTAATAGAAGGGCAAACAAGAGAAACGGGAGAAGTTTTTTTACTTCTCAAAGCTGTATTTTCCAAGTCTACAAATGTTTCAATGGAGAGGAAGAACAAAATATCCGATGTAGTTGTTTTTCAGAAAGTGTTCTACCATCTTCCCCCTGTCTGTTGTTTGCTGATAATCTAACAGCCTTTTCGAAAAACGGTGTGAAAACGCTGTGTATTGAAACTTTATAAAAACTATATCGAGAAGAAACCTTTTTGTTCAGAGAAATAATTTGTTTTTAACAAGGTTGGTATACACTACTCAATTCTTATTTGAATAGTAACTGTTAATAATAAATACAATATTAAAATTGTTTGTGGTTATAGTCCATTTTAATACTATTTAGCAAAGCTTTTGTTCGATATCGCAACTCAATTCTATCTGTCCGCGAGGAATTGTTAGAATATGTATTTAAATCTAGAAACAAAGGTGGAAAGAGTTTGTATAAACTAACTAGGCTATCAAAATACAAAACACATTTACAAAACTAATGCTCAAGAACCAATGAACTGGATGAGATTCTGTAATACTCAAACTGATAAAACCAAACCAATACAGAACCAATTATTGGAAATCATCATATTAAAGTTGAAGACTAACCCACTATTAAAAAGTGCCCTAAATATTTTTTATAGGATTAACAGGATTTAAAACTAGCAAGTCAAACGAACGCCACAGTTTTGGATTAAGATTAGAGTTAGCCGGGTTTGTCCGTCAAACCCTCACATTTCCATATCTATCTTTCTTTCTTCTCTCAACAAAATTTTACTTTTTCTCCTGATCACTCCTAGTTTATTTTGGTTATTTTAAAATCTAAGATTCATCTATCCTCAAACGGTTAGCCAAGAGGCTTAGCTTCTTACAATCTAAGGGTTAAATCTATTCTTGTTCCATACTTTTTCAGGTAGCCATTATAAGTAAAACTTTATATAGATGTAATTCCCTAACCTCGAATTAATTTCTATAATCCCCCTTAGGTCTTATTTTCCCTCTTTCGCTAACATCATGTCACTCTCTGTCCTCCTTTCTCTTATTCTTATCTCCTCTTTTCTCTACTCTCGAGCTTGTCGCCGTAACGTCATTGTTACAAATATTGTGTTTCACAAGCCCTATATATCTCATTAAATATAAGCAAAGATGTGGCCAAAAAATCCTTTTGTTAGTAGCGTGATATCACGCTTTCAGCTGATTTCATGATCTAATCTAAAAACATCACATATTTGATCTCAGTTAGCTTCACAAATTTATTTTAATCTGGTGATTTTCCTTGGTTATCCATATTGGTCCTATAAGACCAATTATTAAACGTTTTCTACTACAGCCTCAAACTAAATCCCATAGAGTGAAAAACACCATCATCGAAACTAAATGTTTTTCTTTTATAGTATATATAAAAATAATTAATTCTAATTATTGTCTTTCGTTAGTTTTAGATGATATCGTGGTGGACAAGACAGACAGAAAATAGGTCTTTACATTTTCCTTAGCTAACGCTCAGTCTACTAGTTTAATAACATTATTTTGGCCTTTGGAGGAAAGGCTTAAATATTTCAAAGACGAATAAATAAAAAAAAATAAAAAAATATATATATCTTTAGTGTATTGCAATTGGATCTTAGACAAAGAAAAACTTTTCCGCATGTGACAGACAAGAAAAAAAAAAAAAATTGCAGCCTATTTTTTTTTGTTTCAAAAAATTTTGAACAATTTTAAAGTGGGAATTACGCCACATTACATGGAATGTAAGCTTTTCGTTGAGGTTGCATGCAAAATTTGAAGTCCCTATAGCTACGTGTGTTAATACGTGAAAAGTTAAAATGTTTACATGATTATACCATTATTTATTATTACTTGAAATTCATTCTTGCTGCCATTATGTTCACTAATAAGAACCAAGTGTACATATGCTCGCGATTAATTCCAATGAAGTGAAATACACAATAATTCAAGCTCGATTTTCTCCCTTTTGATTACACAAAAAATCAAGCTCCAAGACAAATTTAAAAGCCTAAAAGTCAAGATCCTTTTAGAAATTACTAGTGGAAAAACATGCAGATATAAAAAAGATTCTAGCCACTTGACGGAATAAGTTTTTTTTTATTTTTAACGCTATTCCAATACTCCTT
>NW_025785699.1:0-19448 GCF_021130785.1 Homalodisca vitripennis
AAACTTGCTGTAGCTCTTATAATACGGGATTATTTATCACCAGGATATTTCAGAAACTGAATTATTCACGTTGAGAATAGTTTTTTGAATTAGAATTTTATTGAACGTACGTCAACAAAGAATATATTTTATGTTTAGGAGGTTGTAGTGGTAGTTTCTATATTTAACACCTGTATGTATAAAATGAAGTATTTTATTTTTGTTTGTGTTCTGATGAAATAATGTAAGTGGCCAAGTTAAGTAAATAACTTGATAAATTGTTAGTTAGAGGGTTCAATCACTTAACCATTTTACGTGTCGTTGTATGGATAGTACTTCATTATGATATTACTACTTTTTATTGTTTAAACCTGTTAAAACCTAACTAATAAGTTTAATAAGTCAAAAAGTGTCTAGATTTATTGAATAAAAAACTTATATATAAAATAAAAGTGTAAGATTCAGACTGAGGTCAAATATTACCTTAAGTTATTTGAATACTTTAAGTTTACAGGTTATATAATAAAAAATATTTTTTTAATATTTGTCGAGCTATGCATCAAGCATCATATTGATCAAAATAGAAAGTGAACTTTGGAAGGCAACATTGATTACATCAAAATACAATTTATTTGTTCTAAAAATAGAAAGTGAACTTTGGAAGGCAACATTGATTACATCAAAATACAATTTATTTGTTCTAAAAATAGAAAGTGAACTTTGGAAGGCAAGATTGATTACATCTCAAAATACAATTTATTTGTTCTAAAAATAGAAAGTGAACTTTGGAAGGCAACATTGATTACATCAAAATACAAAACATTTGCTCTAATTTATAAACCTTTCCCAGTAATTGGGTAGTGGCAAAAAATTACTCCTTTGACAGTTAAAATGGATATGACATTAGGGTAAAATCTGAAAGGCCTTTCCTGGCCTTAAGGGTTAAAGTGGAAGAAACAAAAGTCCGCTGAAAATACAAATCTCCTTGTACTAAATATTGTAAAAAAATCATATTCTATAAGATAGTGAACTCCCAAAACACACATTAAAACTTGCTATGAATTCGTCTTAAAGTACTGATTAAGTAGTAAATCATACAAGTAAGCTTTGCCTGCCTTCAAAATAAAGCCATTATATCCCGGAGAGATAGAGTTCAACAAATTGAGACGCAGTTTGATAAAGTTTGAAATCTTTGTGAACTTTACCGATTATAAGAGCTTTCTATTGCATACAAATTGTGGGAATTGTTCATCTTAAATTATTGTCTGTTAAAAATGTAATTAAATATAAATAATACGAGTAATTCACAAAAATTAAAGTTTAAGTTGTATGTTCTATTGCTATGTTATTGTTTTATGTTAATTATGTAAGTAATAAATAAATGAAAATGTACTGAATTTAGTTATTTTCTAAAAGTTTTATATCCTTAGGAATGGTTAAGATAAAATTGGGTAAAATATTAATATGAAAACTTATATCGGCAAGCCAAGATAATACACAGTTTATAGAATTAGTATGGGGTGAGGATCTTCTAAAAATATTTTGTCTATTATCGTATGTCGTGAGTTACACTTTTGTAGAAGGTACATCCTCAGACGGAATTAAATATTTTTAGAATTTACCTCCTAAAAGTATAGATTAGAAACACAATGCATCTTTAACAACTGTATCTAGGGTCAACTATTCTTATCATTCATCTTATGCACTGTAGCATATTATAGCACTGCTTTACAGCACAACTGTTTATCACCTCTTGTTTGAAATTAATTTTATAATTATTATTTATATCTTATAATAGTCTTTGATCTATTTCTGATGATTTCTATCACATATAAGATACAAGCCTATTTTAACATTTTAATGGACACACTTTATCAAGAACTCTACATACGACAGCTAAAAAAACTCCCTAAGCATCAGGATCAAAATAAATAAAAACCTAAATATTTTTTGAACGTTTTAAAATTATTTATAGCTTAAAAATTAATTTTATATTCAACAACAATTTGGTGAAATGGGGGTAACCACATCCTTAAATCTTCAAGTACTCTTCCTAAACTAGTATACGATGAATCCAACCTGATAGAGAGGAGCAGGACATGACATATGCCAACCCCACCAGTGAAACAATTAAAAAAATGTAAATAAGGTATGTTTATAAACGAAAAAAAATTTCTATTCATACGGGAATACTTATATGATTATTTGAACATTACAAAGCACAATTTTAATAAATACAGATATTGTGTATTTTAACAAATGATTTTCGTTATTAATTTATAACAGGTTATTATTTTTGCGTTTTGCTTTTCAAAAATGTAACCGAGGAAAGTCCTGCCAGTTGAACAAAGGATCTAATATATCCATAAATGATATTTTTCTTTAGTTAGGGAAATGTAAGTGTGGGCCAACTCAGCATTATAAAAATTAAGTGGCAGGTATTCGATCACCCACAATCAAAAGAGTGTAGCTCTTAAAGCTACTGGAGATGACGTTGTCTATGAGACGACTATAATGGAAGCGTACTAAGTGAACTAAAGGATATCTGTCAAGTTAGAAGAAGTTCTCGGTTTATACAAAAGATCTAAATGGGTAGTGCCTGTTGTTGTGGTCGGGGGGGTGGCTGTGTTGAAGGGGTGTGGATGCACCTTTGTGAAATCACCTTTTGACAAAGTTCGATCAGATTTAACGAGTATAACAGTAAATATTTATAAAATTTATAGTCAATACATAACAGTGAAATGAGGTTTTGGTATTTATAATTTTTACTTTGAATTCTTCTCTAAACAAGAAAATCATAAAGTTTTAATACGTTCGTTCCATAGGGAAGTCCCTTGGCTAATTGTTTTAATGAGAACAGATAGTGTGAGAGTCGAGTTTTGATTTTATTTTTAGAATAAATCTCACTTATGTTATACCGAGGAAAAACCGTGTTTTAAGATATAATATTATATGAATGGAAAAAATATAAAGCATATGGCAGAAATGTAGGGGCAAAGGCAGAGTAGAGATTATCACTGATACCGATATGTTTTCAAAGAGCCGGAATTATTTGATCTGATAATGGCGTCAATCCAGAAGGTGATATCATCTGCAACCCCGCGCCACGGCCGCTCAGTGTTTGCTGCATGAGCAAACGAGCTCTGAAAATGTAATATTGGAAAACACGTGCCGGTTATTAGTGACGGCTTTTAAACATTAATTTTTTACTCCTTTTTCCATTACTTTCAATTAATTTTAATAATGTAAACTAATTAAGAATTAGAAGCTATCTCTGTAACTGTAATATAATTAAATACTTTTATTATCACATAACGTTACATATTTATAGCAATGTTATAGTAACAGGTGAATTAGTAAATAATACTGGCTTTAAACTAAATAATAAGTTTATTCCATTTCCTAAACCATGTTTATAATATGCTTAATAAACAGTTATTTCGTAATAAACCACACACAAATGCTTTAAAATATAATTGAAACCTATAAAAGGCTTAACAATGGAACTGTAACACTAGGCTAAATATATATATATATATATATATCATTTTTGTATTTAACATAATTATATATATATATATATATATATATATATATATATATATATATATATAATTATGCAAAATACAAAAATGTTATGTAGAAAATTGTAATCTAAAAGGGGCATTTATAATAATTTAATTAAATCAATAAGGAATAAATTAAATATTCGAACGTAATAATCAAATAGTGATATAATAAATTTTGATATACAATTATGTAAAGGAGAAATTAAATGAAAAAAAAAATCAATATTTATAAACTGGTTTCACCAATTCATATTAAAATTAAGTAACTTAAATGAATTTTACATTTTAACCTAAGCAAATATATAATTCAATAATTTTATATATATATATATATATATATATAAATATATATATTTAAGTTACTTAATTTAAATATGAATTATCCAGGTGAAAACCAGTTTTGAATATTGATTTATTATTATTATTTTATTATTTTTTATATAATATTCAATTGTCATTAATAATATATTATAATTGTTATTAATAATTATATTAGATATTAAAAAATAAGGAAATGTTTAATTACTTTAACAACTATTCGCTATATAGCTAAACTTCAGGAAATGTCGAAAAAAACTTAACCCAAAAAATTATCTTTGTTTCAGTTGAATAATTGTGTAACTTGTGGCATTACAGAAAGTGCATTATAAAGATGAGCATTGTCCTTGGGAAATAAACCTGCATAGAGTATGATGCCTGTGTGCCACGAGTTACTCTTGGTTTAGTTAATAACAGAGTATAAGTTATTAACTTTAAAAAAATACATAACGAAGGAGGTAAACATTTTATAAATGTAATTTTGCCAGTGTTAAATGGTGAAGTGTTATCAGTTTATAATAGGATATATAAGCAAGAAGGATAACGAGATTGTGTGAGGTAAAATCGAACTGGCTTAGTAATAACGGATGATAAAGGAGTGGTTCGTACACAGGTCAAACTATCTGCCCGTAGTTGTAGACAGCACTGCCCTGCATTCTCTATAAGACAATGAAAAAACTAAATAAATGTCACAAAAAAACATATTTGTAAACTGTTTTACTGATATTTATAAAAAGTGCATCTGCCACGTATTAAAAGTTGCCGTTGGTGAATTTCGATTCAGTGGTGAGCATTCTGTATATGTAATTGAAAATATCATTTTTCGCAATTACGCAATGTTGGCATAGTCAAATATTGCAAAGTAGCAAACTTGACGAAACCAAGAGTCAGGATGATGGAGTACACTCATGAAAACTTTAGATTTATTGACTTAGGAATTTCTAACAGTTATCAAGAGTTTGAGAAACTTTGCTACCTAATTAACCAACATATCAATTAAGGGAATCTGCTCTGCTCAATGTGTAACATACACAATAAGTGCCGACTCAAAGTTTTACCAGTTTCATTTTAGAACGTACCGAATTTAGATCAAGATCCTAATAGGAGTCCAAAATAGTTTTTAAATTTATGAAAATTCAACATAGATATATGTTAGGGGTAATTCTCGCATATTTACACCTCTTTAAAAATACTATAAAAGTAAAAGTAAATTTTATCGGATACCATTTCAGTTTTAGTCATTAAAAACATGAGTTATGCTCTAAACATTAAAATCGATTGGTACAAAGGGGTCTCATTTTAAATATATGATCAATACAATTGCAATAGTTTTTATCGTTTTTAATTTATGCTTATGTGACAACTGTCATAACTATTTTTAAGTTTTCTGTTTTAAAATTTTAAGTAAACAGTTTAAAATTTTAATAATGATTATAGTATTACAACCGTTTAAGTTAGTCTTGAGGATTGGTATCCAATTTTAAAAAGAGGGCTAAAATAAAAAAAATAAAAAAGTTAATTTATGGCAATAAAACTTAAAAATACATTTATATTTCTAAACAAAACCGTTTTATATATTATTGTTGGTTATGTACATGTTTCTGTAGACATTTAGTTCTATCAATACTTGCATAATCCTACACGAAGAAAGAAAATTTATCACTATTGTAATGTAATAATTTATTGAAAGATATAATTATGTGTGTGTATCTAAAACTACTTTTATAACATTTACCTCCAGACATTAAAAAATATTAACTAACATTGTTTCGTTTTACTAAAATATCAAGTCCTGTTAATAATTATTTGAAATAATATAAAATAAAAAGTATTTCCCTTATAGAGTTCATACTGCTTTGCATTTAGAAAAGTATTATTTAAAACGCAATAATTCTTATAACATATGACATTATGATGAATATATTTATATATCAATATACAACTGTTCTAAACCTCTATATATAAAATTATGAGGCACACTCTCATTTAACGGTTATCGCAGGGCCCCTTTCCCTCCTAACTGGAAATGTTTGCCCTTGCAATAAAGTACAATCCTAACTAGTCTCTTGGGCGATCCCCATGGCTGTAGCCGGTAACGACCAAGTAATATCGGGTAACGAGCTTCCCTGTAGCTCTCTTGGCATACAGCGCTGCAGTCTTATCCACTTCACACCGGTAAAACTATACCATAAAGTACGATCGTAACTAGACTCATGGGCAATCCCCATGGCAGTACCTGGTAACGACGAATTAATATCCATTTCACACAGTTAAACCATACAACAAAGTTCAATTTTAACTGTTCTCGTTGCCGATCCCTACGGCTCTAGAAAGTAAATGACTCGAACATTATCAGGTAACGAGCCTTCCCTGTAGCTCTCTTACCATACAAGGCTTGCAGTCTTATCCACGTCACACCGTTTAACATTACAACAAAGTTCAAACTGTAACTGGTCTCTTGGGCGACCCCCACGGCTCTAGACAGTAATGAGCGAACATTATCGAGTAACGGATCTTGGCAAACAGCACTGCAGTCTTATCCACTTCACACCAGTACAGCTTACAACAAAGTTCAACTGTCACTGGGCGATCCCCACGACTCTAGACAGTAAATGAGCGAACATTATCGGGTAAAGATCTTGGCAAACAGCACTGCAGTCTTATCCACTTCACACCAGTAAAAGCTTACAACAAAGTTCAACTGTAACTGGGCGATCCCCACGACCTCTAGACAAGTAATGACCGAGCATTATTGGGTAACGAGCTTCCTCGTACTTCTCTTGCCACACAGCGCTTCAATCTTATCCACTTCACACCAGTAAACCTTACAAAAAAGTTCAACTGTAACTGGTCTCGTAGGCGATCCCCACGGCTCTAGACAGTAATGAGCGAACATTATCGGAGAACGAGCTTCCCTGTAGCTGTCCTTGCATACAGCGCTGCAGTCTTATCCACTTCACACCAGTAAACCTTACAACAAAGTTCAACTACAACTGGTCTCGTGAGCAATCCCCACGGCTCTAGACAGTAATGACCGAACATTATCGGGTAACGAGCTTCCCTTTAGCTCTCTTGGCATAATGTGCTGCAGTCTTATCCATTACCCATTGTTCAACTGCTTTGATTGCGTGTCGCTTTTCATTAAACCTTTGAAATATTAATGGAAATCCTTACTAGGTTATATGATGATATGATGATAGCTTATAATGGTCATAAACATTTAACTCTGACTTACCTCTTTTGTTATATTCCCAAAATTAGCGGAGGTATCCAAATCAGAGTAGCAATAAAAATCCAGTTTTCTTCAACATTTCTAATTTTCATTGTAGAATTTACTTTGGTGTACATTCCTTATCCAGAGATATAGCGTGGTTTCTGCATATATTTTTAAAGATGTGTGGATCTGTATTGTATTAAAAAGTACTCGCCTTCGGCTCGCTGGGGGCTACGCCCCAGGCCCCCATGATGTACGCTTGCAAATTCGGGGATAATGTGATTTGGTGATTGGTAAAATTCGGACATGAGGTCATGCTAGGAAATTCCCGGGGGGGGGTTTAATGTTACCAGGGGTCAAGGCATCAGGAGTTTATCTGGTTATACCAGATACTTCCGGGGGGGTTAATGTTTTATCTGGGGTTATCTGGTCATACCAGGAACTTCCCAGGGCCCCCCCCCGGGGTTTAAGAGATTTGGTGATTGGTAAAATTCGGACCTGAGGTCATGACAGGAAAATTCCGGGGGGGGGGGGGGGGGGTTAATGTTACCCGGGGTGTGTTAATACTTCAGGGGGTTTTAATGTACTCAGGAGGTTATCTGGTCATACTAGGAAATTTCCGGGGGGGGGCTAATGTTACCGGGGGTTAATGACACATGGGTCTATTTTAGAAGGTGTTGTGTCTGTAAACATAATAAAAATTCACTTTGTCCCTATCTTACTATTGACGCTTAGCTAACGTTCAGCCAATTTCTAATGTGGGGTGTATTCACTCGTTAACTGGATTAGCGGTATTCGGGGAAAGTTTATGTCTGATCATCAGATTAGGGATCTTGGGGTTAAAATAAGACCCATTTTATTGAATTTTCCAGATTTAACCAAAGTTTTGACTTTAAGGGCATTTTGCGGCTTAACCGTTAGAGATACGAGAAAAAGTGACTGGAGCTTTCTTGTCGGAAATTTAATTTTATCTTTCGATTCTGGTGTCCGATTTTAGCTACGGACGTCTGGTTTAGCCAGTACGGAGCTGTGGAGAAAGGACTGCACTGGTGGGCTATTGTGAATTGTTTAGTTGTAAATATAACAAAAACCCAACCCTGAGTCATTCATTTTTAAGTTGTTTAGGGGGTTTAATTTGCTCAGAGGTTTCTCTTGTCATGCCAGGAAATTCCCGGGGGGGGAGATTAATGTTAAAAGGGGGTTAAACACATCAGGGGGTTTAATTTAGTCAGGATATTTTCTGGTCATATGAATAAATTCCCGGGGGGGGGGGTAATGTTACAAGGGGTTAATGACCACAACGTGGGCCTATTTTAGAGGGTGTTGTGTCTTTGAACATAATAAAAAACGCTCTGTCCCTATCTACTATTGAAAACTTCACTAACGCTCAGCCACTAACCACTCCCGACGTGGAGGGGGGTTTTAGTCACTCGTTAACGTATTAATACAAGGTGAAGCTGGAACCAGAATGAAGCGCACTAATTTATAGTTAAAAAATTTAAAACACCTAAAAGTAACGACGAAGAATTTATCATTTAGAGCATTTATCAGGCTTACGTAAAGATAAACGATTGAAAGCTGCTGAACCTTTTTTTTAGATCCTATGAATAGCTAGTTATTAAAAAATTTTACATTTAAGCTAGGGCCAAGGGTTTGTCCAATATCGAGCCCAGAAGGTAAGTTTTTGAAGTGAAATTTTCAACATAATCACGTTTTACGGCTAAACCATGGAAGATAGAGTAAAATGTCACTGGACCTTTTTTGTAGATCACCTCATTTTTCTAAATCAAACCTTTGTTTTAATTTTGACTTCCGACCAATGGTTTTGCCGCTATCGACACCAAAAACAAACTTTTCACGTGAAAAATTACAAAAAGATTTCACATAATCACGTTTTTCGGCCAAACCAATGGAGATAGGGCAAAACAAAAAGTCACTGGACTTTTCTGTAGATCGCGCCAATTTGCTAATTTGATGGGTCAATCAGATTTGAGCTACGACCAACGGTTCGGCCGATATCGGGCTCGAAACATTATTTTTTATCGAAAAAATCTCTGGAATTTCAAATGTTCGAGCGTTTTGTCGCTTAACCATGGAAGATAGAGCAAAAAGTCACTGGACCTTTTTTGTAGTTCACTTCATTCCTGATTATGAATTTTTCGTCAGATCCGAGCTAGCTCAAACGGTTCTCAGCCGCTATCGGGCTTACAAAAAATGTCTACAAGGGTAAAAAATGCGCGTTTTTTTGCGAATTTTTTTGAGGGGTTTGAAATTAAAAATTCTCACTTTTCGGGATTTTCCTGGTGGTTACACGTGGAAAGCTATCTGTGTACCAAATTTCAAGTCTCTAACTCATCTGGAAGTAGGTTAGAATTAGTATACGTGAGTGAGTGAGTCAGTCAGTCAGTTACACATGCGGCTGTATATATATAGGACTCGCCTTCGGCTCGCTGGGGGCTACGCCCCCAGGCCCCCAAAGTAAGTGCCTTAAATTCGGGGATAAGAGGGATTTGGTGATTAGTAAAATTCGGACATGAGGTCATGGCAGGAAATTCCCTGGGGGGGGCGGTTTAATGCTACCGGGGGTTAATACATCAGGGGGTTTAATTTACTCAGTTGGTTATTTGGTCATAACAGGAAATTGCGCGGGGGGGTTAATGTTACCGGGGGTTAACGACACAACCCAGGCTCCCTTTTGGGTGTTGGCCAAATTCGGGGATAAGCGGAATTCGGAATTATCTTGGACCTATTTTATTTAATTTTTCAGTTTTAATCAAAGTTTTGACTTTAATGGCGTTTTACGGGTTAACCGTTAGAGATACGAGAAAAAGTAACTGGACCTTTCCTGTCGGAAATTTAATTTTGTCTTTCGATTGTGCCGTCAGATTTGATCTACGACCTATGGTTTAGTCCGGTACAACGCTTGGGATAAAAGTCTGCACTGGTCAGCTATCGTGAATTGTTTAGTACAAACATAATAAAAAACCGACCTTAAGGCAGTGTTTTAAAGTCGAACAGGGGGTTTAATATCATCAGGAGCTTATCTAGTCAAGCCAGGAAATTCCCGGGGGGGAGATGTTACCAGGGGGGAACACATCAGGGGGTTTAATTTAGTCAGGATATTGTCTGGTCATACGAGGAAATTCCCGGTGGGGGGGGGGGTTAATGTTACAAGGAGTTAATGACACACGTGGGCCTATTTTAGAGGAGTGTTGTGTCTGTGAACATAATAAAAAAACACTCTGTCCCTATCTACTATTGAAGCTTCATTAACGCTCAGCCAACTCCCGATGTGGAGGGGTGTTAGTCCACTCGTTAACGTAGAAATACAAGGTCAATCTCTAACCAACATGAATCGCACTAATTATAGTTGCATACATCTAAAAACACCTAAAAATGATTACAAAGAATTTGTCATTTAGTGCATTTATCAGGCTTACGGATAGATAAACGATAGAATGCTACTGAACCTTTTTTTAGATCTCTAGATTGTCTAGTTATTGAACATGTATGATTTAAGTTATGACCAACGGTTCGGCTGCTACCGCCTCCAGAAACAAAGTTTTCACCTAAAAAGTATAAAATATTTCCTTTTAAACAGGTTTTTTGGCCAGGACCATTTAGGAATAGGGCCAAAAGTTACTAGACGTTTTTTGTAGAACACGTCGTTTACTAAAACTTATTAAATGACATGTTTTGAGCTACGACCAACCGTTTAGCCGCTATCAAGCCCGGAAATGTAAATTTGTAGGCGAAAATTTCCAAATATTTCCACTTAACCGCGTTTTGCGGTCAAACTAATGGAGATATAGTAAAAAGTCACTTAACCTTTTTTGTAGAACATATTATTTCCTAATTCTAACCTTTGTTTTATTTTGACCTCCGACCAATTGTTTCGCCGCTATCGACCCCAAAAACAAAGTTTTCACGTGAAAATTACAAAAAAATTGCACATAATCACGGTTTTCGGCCAAACCAATGGAGATAGGGCAAAAAGTCACTGGACCTTTTCTGTAGATGGCGCAATTTGCTAATTTGATGGGTCAATCAGATTTGAGCTACGACCAACGGTTCTGACGCTATCGGGTTCGAAACATTATTGTAAGCGAAAAAATCTCTGGAATGTAAAATATTCTCGCGTTTTGTCGCTTAACCACAAGAGATAGGAAAAAAAGTCACTAGACCCTTTTTTGTAGTTCACTTCATTCCTGACCCATGAATTTTTCGTCAGATCGAGATAGCTCAAACGGTTCGCCCGCTATCGGGCTTACAAGAAATGCCTGCAAGGGTGAAAAATGTGCAAATTTTCTCGAATTTTTTTGAGGGGTTTAAAAGTAAAAATGTACGGTTTTCAGACTTTTCCCGGTGGTTTCACGGTAATCGGTACCTGCGTGCAAAATTTCAAGTTTCTAGCACTTCTAGAACTATGTTAGAATTAGTATGATACTGTCAGTGAGTGAGTGAGTCAGTCAGTTTCACATGCGGCTGTATAGTATATTAGACTCGCCTTCGGCTCGCTGGGGGCTACGCCCCCAGGCCCCCATTTGGGTGTTGGCCTAAATTCGGGGATAAGCGTAGTTCGGTGATTGGTTAAATTCAGACGTGAAGTTTCCAAATTTTATGTATCCGTTCTCGAGAATCTTACGGGTCGTAATGCTTCGCAAAACGCTCAGCCAAAAGATGTGTGGTGTATAATATTAATCAATTGATGTGGTAGAAGAGTTAAGTTATGTGTTCGTGAAATTTGGAGACAAGAAGAATTTGGTTTTAAACCAAAGTCAGAGGAACGTATGTATACACATAGTTTAATTTTCCGGATTTACCCAAACTTTTTTGACTTTGAGGGCGTTTTGCGGCTTAACCGTTTAGAGTTACGACAAAAAGTGATTGGACCCTTTCTTGTCGGAAATTTAATTTTATATTTCGATTCTGGTGTCCGATTTTAGCTACGACGTCTGGTTTAGCCAGTACGGAGCTGTGGAGAAAGGACTGCACTGGTGGGCTGTTGTGAATTGTTTAGTGTAAATATAACAAAAACCCAACCCTGAGTCATTATTTTTAAGTTGTTTAGGGGGTTTAATTTGCTCAGAAGGTTATCTGGTCATACCAGATACTTCCGGGGGGGGGGGGTAATGTTACTGGGGGTTAAGACATCAGTGGGTTTAATTTACTCAGGATGTTATCTGGTCATGCAAGAAAATTCCAGGGGGGGTTAATGTTACCGGGGGTTAAGACATCAGGGGGTTTAATTTACTCAGGAGGTTATCTGGTCATACTGGGAAATTCCAGAGGGGGGGTTTATTGTTACTGGGTGTTAACACACACGTGGTTCTCTTTTAGAGTTTGTTGTGTGTGTTAAAATAAATAAATTCTCTCTGTCACTATATACTATTGACGTTTCGCTAACGCTCAGCCAATTCCCTAGGGGGGTTGTAATCACTAGGTAACGTAGTAATAATTGTTCAATCCGGAACCAGAATGAATTGAACAAATCATAGTACCAAAAAATTTAAAACAACCAAAATGTGCATTTTGTAAAAAACACGATAAATATTTTACCATTGAAAGCGATTTACAGGCTTACTAAAGGATATAAGAAAAAAGGCTACTGGACCTTTTTTATAGAATCTCATAGTTTTCTAGTTACTGAATTATAAAAATTTAAACTCCAATCAACGGTTCGGCTGATATCGACTCCAGAAACAAGATTTTCGCGTATCAATCACAAAATAATTCCATTTAAACGCGTTTTGCGGTCGAACAATTGTAGATAGGTCAAAAAGTCACTGGACCTTTTTTGTAAATCACCTCATGTTCTAAATCAAACCTTTGTTTTATTTTGACTTCCGACCAATGGTTTTGCCGGCTATCGACACCAAAAACAAAATGTTCACGTAAATATTACAAATAAATTGCACATAACCACGTTTTTCGGCCAAACCAATGCAGATAGGGCAAAAAGTCACTGGACCTTTTCTGTAGATCGCGCAAATTGCTAATTTGATGGGTCAATCAGATTTGAGCTACGACCTATCCGTATCGGCCACTATCAGGCTTCGAAACATTATTCTTAAAGCGTGATAAAAATCTCTGTATATGTCTAAATGTTCGAAGCGTTTTTGTCGCTTAACCAATGGAGAAGATAGAAGCAAAAAAAAGTCACTTACTGGACCTTTATTTTGTAGTTTCATGTTCATTTCTGATTATGAAATTTTTCGTCAGATCCGAAGCTAGCTTCCAATGGTTTTCGCCCGCTATCGGGCTTACACAAAAAGGCCCTTGCAGGGGTGAAAAATGCTATGATATTTTCTCGAATTTTTTTCTGAGGGGTTGTAGAAGTCAAAAAAGTCCGGTTTTCCAGACTTTTTCCTCCGGGTCACTATTGTGAAAAGGTACCATGCGTGGCCAAATTTCACCAGTTTTCCAGCACTTCTAGCAGTAATTGTTAGTAATTTGATATACTATATGTCAGTCAGTGAGGTGAGTGGAGTCAGTTACACATGCGGCTTTGTATATATTATAGGACTCGCCCTTCGGCTTCGCTGGGGGCTACGCCCCCAGCGCCCCCATTTGGGTATTTGGGGGTGGCCAAATTCGGGGATAAAGCGGGAAATTCGAGTGGACTGAGTTTAGTCCGGACATTAGTGTAAAACCGCACAAGGGATTTAAAAAATAGGACACTTTATCATTGATTTAATTTTCCCGGATTTCGTTTTTAAAAACTTTTGACATTTTGGAGGTGCATTTTGCGGTTTTTTAAAACCGTTAAGAGATAGCGAGACAAAAAAGTGACTGAGACTTTTCTTGTTGGAAATTTTTAATTTTGTCTTTGTGCCCTCAGATCTGATCTACGACCTATGGTTTAAGCCAGAATATGAGCCTCGGAGGAGAAAAGTCTGCACGGGTCAGCCTATCTTTGAAATTGTTTAGTATAAACATAAAAACCGACCTCAAGGCAGTATTTTAAGTCCGAACAGGGGGTTTAATATCAACCAGGAGACTATTCCTAGTCAAGGGCGGAGAAAATTCCCTGGGTGAGGGGGGTGATTAATGTTAAAGGAGGATTAAGACAAGAGGGGCGTTTAACATTTCGTCAGGTTATATTGTCCTGTGTCATATGAACAAATATTCCCAGGGGGGCGTTTAAAACGTGTTTACCCGGGGGGATAATAGGGACCTCCGGGGGGTTATCTGGTCATACCAGGGAACTTCCCAGGGGGGGTTATAGAGATTTGGTGACTGGTACAAATTCGGACATGAGGTCATGCCAGTGAAATTCCCTGGGGGGGTTTAAATGTATACCAGGGGGGTTAAACATCATCAGGGGGTTGAATGTACTCAGGAGGTTATCAGGTTATACCGAGGAATATCCCAGGGGGGGGGTTAATATTACCGGGGGTTAATTGAACACACTTTGGGGGCCTATTTTTAGAGGGTTTGTTGTGTGTTCTGTGAAGCATAAATAAAATCTTTCTCTGTCCCTATCTACTATTGGACGCTTAACTACTAACGGACATCCAGCCAAGTTTCTATATGTTGGAAGGTTTGTATTTCACTCGCTTAACGTAGCAAAGCAAGTGCAAACTGAATATCTGGAATGAATTACACATAATATTAGTCACATAATAATTTAAAAATAACTCCAAAAATTGCCAATCTACGACAAAAAATATTTAGCTATTTATAGCGTTATTTCTGGCTTATTAAAGGACGTATAGTAAAAGGTCACGGAAACCTTGTTTTTGTAAGATCATTACCTATTTCCTAAAATCTGCACTTTTGTTTTATCTTTGAGCCTTCCGACTCAATTATGTTTCGCCGCTATCGACCCCAAAACACAAACAATAGTTTTACACCGTGGAAAATTACAAAAAAAAAAGTTTCACTCATTAATCATCGTTTTTCGGCCAAACCAATGAAGATTAGGAGCAATAGAACATGTCACTGGACCTTTTTTGTAGATCGCATTAAATTAATAAATAAAATCAAATTCTTTATTCTGTGATACCAATAAAGAAGTTTTGGCCGGAATAAAACCCCAAAAAACAAAATCTCACGTAAAAACTCTAGAATAGAAACAAAAAATCAAATACTTTTTAAAAACGCGTGTTTATGCGGCCCCAAAACCACTTGAGGGTAGGGGCAAAAAAAGTTACTCATGACCTTTTTTGTAGATCCACGCCATTTACCTAAAATCCCATTGAAAAATTTCGTTTATGGAGCTGACGAACCAACCGTTTAGCCGCTATCGAGACCGAAATAGTAAATTGGTTTAGGCGAAAAAAATTTCAAAATATTTTAATGTAATCGCGTTTTGGCGGCCGAACCGATGGAGGTTAGAGCAAAAAAGTCCACATGGACCTTTATTTTGTAGTTTCAAGCATTCATTCCTCTGACCATGGAATTTTTTTCGTCGCAAGATCGAAGCTAGCTCCAACGGTTCGCCCGCTATAAGGGCTTCAAAGGAAAGCCTGGTAGGGGGCCAAAAACAGGGGTCCGTTCCGGGGAATTTTTATTGAGGGGTTCAAAAGTAAAAAAAATCCGGTTTTTCAGACTTTTTCCCGGTGGTTTTGAAGAAGTCCACCTAGCGTGTCGTACGAAATTTGTGTTGTTTCCCCAGCACTTCTAGAAGTGGGTTAGAATTTGTATACCCTATCAGTCAGTCGAGTCAGTCAGTCAGTCAGTCAGTTTACATATGCGGATGTTATATATATTAGACTCGCCTTCGGCTCGCTGGGGCTACGCCCCCAGGCCCCCATGATGTAAGCTTGCAAATTCGGGGATAAGCGGAATTCGGGGACAGGAGGGATTCGGCTGTTGGTTAAATTCGGACTAGTTTTCAAGTTACGTGTCCCCTGCATTGTCCTTTCTCGTGGGAAAACGCATTATCAAACAATATTTAGTGCATAACGTGGTCTACAAAAAAGCTGAAATAGTATTTTGCTGTATCTCCCTTGGTTAGGCCGTTAAACGGGATTACGAGCGAAATTCTTGTAATTTTTACGCGAAAATTCAAATTTTGGGTCAGTTTATAGTTGTTAGTTTGTCAATGCCCCAGGCCCCCATGATGTACGCTTGCAAATTCGGGGATAAGCGGAATTCGGGGACAGGAGGGATTCGGTTGTTGGTTAAATTCGGACTTGAGGTTTTCAATTCCCCCATAATGATCTTGATTTTTTTAGTATAAGCATAATAAAAACCGACTTTAAGGCAGTATTTTAGGTTAAACAGTTGGTTTAATATCATCAGGAGATTATTTAGTCATGCCAGGAAATTGTCGGGGCGGTTAATATTACCGGGGGTTAAGAAACCAGGGGGTTTAAGTTACTCAAGAGATTATCTGGTCATAGCAGAAAATTCCGCGGGGGTTAATGTTACCGTGGTTTAGGACATCAGGGGGTTTAATTTACTGATTAGTTTATCTATTCATGCCAGGAAATTCTCTGGGAGGGGGTTAATGTTACCGTAGGTTAAGACATCTCAGGGGGTTTCATTTACTCAGGATTTTATCTAGTAATGAATGGAAAAATTCCCTGGGAGGGGGTTTAATGTTACCGGGGGTTAAGACATCAGGAGGTTTAGTATACTCTGGAGGTTATCTGGTCATACTAGAAAAATTCCGGGGGGGCTTATGTTACCCGGGGGGTTAATGACACATGGGCCTATTTTAGAAGGTGTTGTGTCTGTAAACATAATAATAATTCACTTTGTCCCTATCTACTATTGACGTTTAGCTAACGTTCAGCCAATATCTAAATGTGGGGTGTATTTCACTCGTTAACTGGATTAGCGGTATTCGGGGAAAGTTTATGTCTGAGCATCAGATTAGGGATCTTGGGGTTAAAAGAAGACCCATTTTATCGAATTTTCCCGATTTAACCAAAGTTTTGACTTTAAGAGCATTTTGCGGCCAAACGTTAGAGATACGAGAAAAAGTGACTGGACCTTTCTTGTCGAAAAATTTAATTTTGTCTTTCGATTATGCCATCAGATTTAAGCTAACGACCTATAATTTAGGCAGTATAGAGCTTAGGACAAAAGACTGCACTGGGCAGTTTAAAAATATCACGTAAAACATAAAAATCAATACTTTAAAACGCGTTATGCAGCCAAACCGTTGAGGATAGGGCAAATTGTTACTGAACCTTTTTTGTAGATCACATTATTTGCTAAATCCTGTTGAAAATTTTGTTTTGAGCAGCGAGCAACCGTTTAGCCGCTATCAAGCCCTGGATGTAAATTTGTAGGCGAAAATTTCCAAATCTTTTCACTTAATCGCATTTTGCGGCCAAACTAATGGAGATAGAGTAAAAAGTCACTTGACCTTTTATGTAGATCACTTCATTTCCTATATCTTACCTGTGTTTTATTTTGCCCTCCGACCAATGGTTTCGCCGCATAATCGACCTAAAAAAGAAACTTTTCACGTAAATATTACAACAAAATTGCACATAATCACGTTTTTTCGGCCAAACCAATAGAGATAGGGCAAAAAGTCACTGGACCTTTTTCTGTAGATCGCGCAATTTGCTAATTTGATGGGTCAATCAGATTTGAGCTACGACCTACCGTTCGGCCACTATCAGGCTCGAAACTTTATTTTAAGCAAAAAAATCTCTGGAATGTCAAATATTCGAGCGTTTTGCCGCTTAACCATGGAAGATAGAGCAAAAAGTCACTGGACCTTTTTTGTAGTTTCACTTCATTCCTGACCATGAATTTTTTGTCAGATCGAAGCTAGCTCCAACGGTTCACCCGCTATCAGGCTTACAATAAATGCCTACAGCGGTAAAGAATGCGCGATTTTTGAGGAATTTTTTTGAGGGGTTTAAAAGTAAAAAAGTCCGGTTTTCAGACTTTTCCTCCGGGTCATATTGTGAAAGGTACTCTGCGTGCCAAATTTCAACTGCCTATTCCCAGCACTTCTAGAAGTATGTTCAGAATTTGTATCTATATATCAGTGAGTTCTAGTTTTCAACATGCGGCTGTATAAGTATCTTAGATAACCGTCACAGATCATGACAAAAAACGTGCGGACTTGAACCATTTCTTGTCCGAAAAATTTAGTTTTTGTCTTTCGAATTATGCCATTCAGATTTTAAGCTGACGACCTATAAAATTTTAGGCAGTTACAGAGCATTCAGGACAAAAGACTGCACTGGGCAGTTTTAAAAATATCACGCTAAAACCATAAAAAATTCAATACTTTAAAAACGCGGTATGCAGGCCAAACCGTTGACGGATAGTGGGCAAATTGTTACTGAACCTTTTTTGTAGATCACATTTATTTTGCTAAATCCTGTTTGAAAAATTTTGTTTTTTTGAGCAGTCGAGGCAAAAACCGTTTAAGCCGCTATCAAGCCCTGCGAATGTAAATTTGTAGGCGAAAAATTTCCAAAAACTTTTCACTTAAAACTCGCATTTTGCGGGCCTAAACTAATGGAGATGAGAGTAAAAAGTCACTTGATCCTTTTACTGTAGATTCACTTCCATTTCCTATATCTTTAACCTGTGTTTTATTTTGGCCCTCCGACCAATGGTATTCGCCCGCTATCGACCTAAAAAAGAATCTTTTCACGTAAATATTACAACAAAATTGCACATAATCACGTTTTTTCGGCCAAACCAATAGAGATAGGAGCAAAAAGTCACTGGAACGATTTATCTGTAGATCGCGCAATTTTTGCTAATATTGATGGGTCAATCAGATTTGAGCTACGACCTACCGTATCGGCCACTATCAGTGCTCGAAACTTTTATTTTAAGCAAAAAAATCACTGGAATGTCAAATATTCGAGCGTTTTTGCCGCTTAACCATGGAAGGTAGAGCGAAAAAGTCACTTGGACCCTTTTTTATGAGTTCACTTCATTCCTGAACCATGAAATTTTTTTCAGATCGAAGCTAGCTCCAACGGTTCACCCGCTATCAGGCTTTACAATAAATGCCTACAGCGGTAAAGAATGCGCGATTTTTGAGGAATTTTTTTGAGGGGTTTAAAAGTAAAAAAGTCCCGGTTTTCAGACTTTTTTTCCTCCGGGTCATAATTGTGAAAGGTACCTGCGAGGCCAATTTCACGTTATCCAGCACTTCTAGAAGTAGGTCAGAATTTGTATCTATATATCAAGTGAGTCAGTTTTCACATGCGGCTGTATAAGTAATTTAGATAAATCGAATTCAGTTACTATATTAGTAACACTTAACTGTATTAAAAGAATAATTAAAAGAGTCCCCACTTAATAACGTCATTTAATTTTCTAATATTTGAATATCTGTAACTTTTCAGTTTTATGAAACCCAGTAATTTAGAATAATCCATTTAGATTTGTTAGTAAGAGATACATTTATTTTCTATACAATGCTATTGTTC
>NW_025785700.1:0-3470 GCF_021130785.1 Homalodisca vitripennis
CTTATACAACTAAAATTATCCACTGGAAGTATATGAATACGATAATATGTACTTTGGAATAAGTTTTATCCACTGATATCAAAACCGAATAGCGTCGCTGTATGGATAGTTGTACTCTAGTAATCTGGAAATAACTACTTCCTGACTAATAACCACTAGGTTTAGGTAGTATGAGATAATCTTGAATCAGTAACATTTCTTCATGGATCATTACACGATAAGAGTTAGGTATAGATAGTTGATAAAATATCACCTGAAACAATGCTTGTCCCTATCCCAGTAGGTTATGGAGTTATTGTCGAAACTTTAGGAAATGCACTAGATTTCCACTGATTAGAGTATAACAATAAGATTGTTGAAATAAGTTTTACACTGAAACTTGACAGAACTGGTTGGATGCTTCCAGTATTTATTTGACATAAATGCTTGGAAATCACTACATATTATCATTGAAATATAATAACAGAAACAATAGTTGTAGAGAAAGTTATTACTCTGTCAATCTGTGAGTAACTGGTTGATCCTCTCCCCGTAGTTATGGTTATTGCATAACACTTAGGAAATAATAAATATTATCCACTGAAATATATATAACAATACAATTAGGTTGTGAAGATAAGTTGTATGTCACTCCTGTGCAGAAGGCTTGTCCTCTCCCCGCTAGTTATGGGTTATTGGACGATAATATCTTAGGAAATCAACTAACATATTATCCACTGGAAATATCATATAAACACGATCAAGTGTAGGTTGTGAAGAAAGGTTGTTATTGTCACCTTGAGTAACTGCTTGGATGCCTCTCCCACGCTAGTTATGGAGTTATGCAATAAATATTAGGAAATAACTAACATATTATCCACTGGAAATTCTAATAACACGAATACAGAGTGTAGGTTGTGAGAGATAAGGTTGTTACTCTGTCACTCCTGTGCAGAACTGGCTTGGTGCCCTCTCCACGCTAGTTATGGAGTTATTGACATAAATATCTTAGGAAATCAACTAAATATTATCATGGAAATATCAATAACACGAATACAGAGTGTAGGTTGTGAGATAGGTTGTTACTCGTCACTCCTGTGCAGAACTGCTGGTGCCCTCTCCCACGCTAGTTATGGAGTTATTGACATAAAATCTTAGGAAATCATAACATATTATCCACTGGAAATATCATATAACCGAATACAGAGTGTAGGTTGTGAGAGATAAGGTTGTTACTCTGTCACTCCGGCACAACTGGTTGGTGCCCCTTAGTAGTTAGGATTAGATAAAATCTAGAAATAACAAATATATCACGAAATCATATACAGAATACAAGTGTAGGTTGTGAGAGATAAGGTTGTTACTCGTCACTCCTGTGCAGAATGGCTTAGTATCCAGGTATATAAATTTAGAAAATCTAAAAAATAACAATTATACTGGAAATAGTTTTGAACAAGTTACGTTGTGACTGGCTTGGTTCCTCCTCCTGTTGGATTATGCTGATACTTAGAAACAATAAATTATCACTGAAATATATTAAAACAATAAGATTATTGTGGAGAATAGTTTACATCTGTAGTTGAAGCTTGGTGCTCTCCCCTATGTATGAAAGTTGGAATCCTTCATAGATATATATACAATAAATTATGTAAACAATAAATGTTTAACTGTATCATTAACCGTAATGTTAGGTTAGAGTTTGGTGATTCTTGACATAATCTAGAAATAACTAATATTCCTATCACATAATTACAGATGCTAAGTTTAGAATGTGAAAATTTTCCTGAAACTAGCTAAACGGTCTGTGTAGCTTTAGAGTTATGGAGTTTTATCAATACATATCTTAGGATCAACTAACACTATCATGGAGTATTCATAAAACTTGAAACATGTATTGTGACAGGAAATTATACTGTCACAGTCTGGTTGAGAGATGAGTTGTTCCTGTCATCTGTTATCTGGATATATCTTGAACAATTAAGATATTCATGGAAAATATCTTAGAAATCAATACATAGCTGTAATAGTTTACATCTACGTGTGAATGGTTGGATTAGAAGTTACGTTATTGAGCAATGATTTAGGAAATCACTACTTTATATGGATACATATAACACTTGGAAACAGAGTTAGGTTTCACTGAATATTATTACCGATACAGTGAGGCTGTGAGAATGCTTGTTACTCTTCATCAGTAATGGTGATTGACTATCAGATATTATGGATATTACATAAAATTCAGAATAACTAACATATTACCCTGAAATATCTAAACAGATAGATGTATTGTGAGAATGGTTGTCTCCCGTATTTGAGTATGCGATTTAGTATTAGAATTATTATATACTAAAATCAACACAATACGATATTTAGAATAAGGTTGGTTGTAGTGAAATGCTTGCCTCTCCAGTAGTTGGTATGCATAGATTTGGAATATAACATATTATCCAGGAAATACAATAACACGAAATATAAAGATTTAGAGATAGGTGGTTATTGTACCTGTCACACGCTGTGCCTCTCGTGTTAGGAGTTATGGATAATTGACAATAAATATTACATGAATACATATACACGAATACATTAGGTTTAGAGTGAGTTGTTAGTATTGTCGTACTGGCTGGTGCCTCTCCGCTAGTAGTTATGGATTATAAAAAACTAGAATACAAAATTCATAAAATAATAAGATAAGATAGTTGTGAGTATGTTACTCTGTCCTCCTGCAGAACTGCTTGGTGCTTCCCATATTAGGAGTTATACAAAATATCTTAGGAATCAACTAAATATTATCATGGAAATATTATACCGATACAGTGTAGTGGAAGTAGGTTGTTACCTGTCACTCTGTGCAGAACTTGGCCTCTATTTGGATTATAATAAAGATTTAGGAAATATAAATATTATACTAATTCTTCACAATGGTTGTGATAAGGTTAGTTATGGAGTTATTGACGATAAATATCTTAGGAAATCAACTAACATATTATCCACTGGAAATATCATATAACACGAATACAGAGTGTAGGTTGTGAGAGATAGGTTGTTACTCTGTCACTCCTGTGCAGTAACTGGCTTGGATGCCTCTCCCACGCTAGTTATGGAGTTATTGACAATAAATATCTTAGGAAATCAACTAACATATTATCCACTGGAAATATCATATAACACGAATACAGAGTGTAGGTTGTGAGAGATGATGGTTGTTACTCTGTCACTCCTGTGCAGTAACTGGCTTGGATGCCTCTCCCACGCTAGTTATGGAGTTATTGACAATAAATATCTTAGGAAATCAACTAACATATTATCCACTGGAAATATCATATAACACGAATACAGAGTGTAGGTTGTGAGAGATAAGGTTGTTACTCTGTCACTCCTGTGCAGCAACTGGCTTGGTGCCTCTCCACGCTAGTTATGGAGTTATTGACGATAAAATCTTAGGAAATCAACTAACATATTATCCACTGGAAATATCATATAACACGAATACA
>NW_025785701.1:0-15000 GCF_021130785.1 Homalodisca vitripennis
AAAATGTTTTATATCCTTGTATACTATAAAACCCGATTTCATCACTACCTATTACATACTTCGCTTAAAACAATGAATTTAACTGAAAAACTTTATTTGACTAAATTCAAGTAGAAAACTATTGAAATACTTTCTAATACACTCTAATGGGTTAGCATGAAGTCAAACTAAAATGCCTACTTTATATTTAGGGGGAAACAGAAAATCATTATCTAATTAGCTGTAAAATAACTACCTCATTGTTTACTTGCATTAACAGAGACAAACAAAAAACCTCTCTTACTTTAGTTAATTTGAAATGTAAAAAAAACAAAATAAATTACGTGGATGTTGGAACATTATTTTGCAATTAACATACCTACTTTATCTCAATTGCTTATGCACCTAGGCCTACTTGAGATTTGGTCAATGTCTAGTAGGGTATTTATTTTGAACACAATTTTCACCTTCTATTTTTTCCTGGCGTAAAATCTTCCATCACGACACCAAGGCAAAACTTTGAAGCCAACGTCCTTACAATTCTCCTTGACCTTGGACAGGAAGATTTTGTTGTCTGGATGACAGGTGTTCACTGACGAATACTCTAATTTCTTGAATAAGCAACGTTGACATCAACTTGCGAGTAGACTGCTTCTATTGCTTGCGTGTCATGGAAACTGCTTAGGGGAGAGTGGGGTAATGGCAGTCACCTAAGGGAGAATGAGTATAAAAACAATTATTTTTTTTACAATTGAAACACAATCAAGTGAAATCACTTCATCATAGTATATTTTACTTATTGTACACTTAAATTAAACTCTAACTAATCTTAGTTACTGGTATTAAATAAAATATTAGAAAAATCTGCTATGAGCGGTATTACCCCTACCCTGGGGTAATGGCAATCGGCAATTTCATGATGTAACAAAGTGTTGTAAAGTAAGAAATATGAGGATATTCAATTACATAAACACGTAAAGCTGAAATATTGTTGTTTATATTGAATTACATGAACTCACATTTGATAAATTATTAAAAATGATTATCGTCATATAGTAATATGAAGTCAATAATTTAACAAACATATTTTCACTGTTAAATGTTCTTATTATTTTAAGATCACTGTGATTAAATTCAATGAATATGTTTACATTGAGTTATGAGCTTTTAGAAGTTTGATGGTAATGTTCCTTTCTCGATCACATGTCACATAAATACCCCTCAGGAGTGGTCCCATCCAGAGCATTCTTGATGTGCCCATAATGCACAAGAAGTGCAACCGATACCACATTTCTCCGTCCTTTCCGGCATCTTCACAATAGAAACAGATATCTCTATTCATACTAGTTAAAACTAACTCACTTTCTGAGTCGTCTTCACAAATATTTTCCTCATCAATAGAGGTGGTCTGAGTCTGATTTCAAAGAGTTTCTTGCGCATTTTCTTTTGGTTCACTTGTGTTTTAGGTATTGCCGTCTTAATTTTTTTTAATGTCTTTATTACATTCTTTCGTTTTTCGCTTATTATTTTTACTCTTTTCTTCTTTATTTTTTAATTTATTCTTTGTCTTGGCTTCTTTTTCTTCTCGCTTTCTTTTTTTCTCTTCAAGCTGGATTTTCATTGGTGTCGATGTCAATATTTCAGAATGTTGTTTTGGTCTAGCTCCTTTTGATGAATCACCAGCCCAACCACTGCATCCTGGTAACGGAGAAATTTCTTGAATGGAAACTTTAATTGTTGGCTGTTCCTGAACAGTTTCATTTTGTTCAAATAACTGAGACTTCACCTCGTTCTACTTCTGAGTTGGTTTTCATTTGCAGTCGGTTTCAGAGGAACATCCACACACATGGGGGATTAGGTCTTTATCTTGTTTCTTCTGGAGAATATCCTCTACTAAAAAATCTTCATCAGTGAAAACCCCCGGATTAAGAGGACAAATCCCAGTGTTTGTAAATCCACTTGTTGCTTTTGCAATTGTAGCCACTGCCGAATAAGCCTTATTAAAGATCTCTGCTACGTCGTAAGGGGTTATTTTTACTAAAATTTCTTGTCTTCATGAAACAAATCACATTCTCTTTTGTAAGCAGCTTTCAAAGGCGAGTAAAAATACTACATCTAAAGGTTGAAGCCTATGTGAAGTATGGGGCGGTAGTGAGACCATAACAATCCCCTTGTCTCTACAAATGTCATAGGCTTCAGCTGAGCAATGAGTAGAATGGTTGTCGAGAATCAGCAGTATTTTGTTGTCATTACTAGCATGAGTAAATTGGGCAAAATGTTTCAACCAAAACAACGAACAGTTCTTCATTGATCCAGCCTGTCTTAGAGCACGTGTAGATCGATCCAGGGGGTCCATTTTTTTCTAAGAGTGGAGACATACGAGCGCGTGGAAATATGAACATTGGTGGAACATAAATGCCCCCCTGAACTCATTGCACACACAACTGTGATGTTCTTGCCCCTTTCCCAACTTGTTATGGAACCCACACGCTTTTGACCTCGTTCTGCCAGTATTAGACCAGGGTCCTGCACAGTGGTGATCCCTGTTTCGTCTACGTTCCAAAAGTTTGTTTGTTTGAACTTGTATTTATCAATTGCCTGTTCTAAATTTGAAAAAAACCCGATTTACTTCCTCTTTGTTAAACCCCACAGCTCTTTCCAATGCTTGTGGCTTCAGGTTTTCGCACACTAATGTTGTTTCTTGCCATGAACCCATACATCCAATCCAGACCAGCCGTTTTTGTTTCTTTGTCAAATCTATGACTTAATTGGTTTTTTTCTGCATACTCAAATGCGATTTGTCTTAACTTTAATGCAGTGATACCGTAGAAAATCTTCGATAATGTTTTTACGTGATCAGCTAGAGCTGACTCATGTGCAGGAGGGAAGGACACACTTCCTGCCTAAGCTTGGATTAGAATCAGTTCCACTCTTCATTCTGTCTTGCAACGTGCTAAATGGTATTTTAAATTGATCTGCTGCCTTTCTGATCGATAATCCCCCTTTTATAGCTGATTTTGCATTCTTTAAGTCCTCTGCAGTCCATTTAGCTTTATCTGTTTTTCTTATGTATTTTCTGGGCATCTGAAACATAAAATAAAAATATGGATACTACTGGGGGAATGCCGGTCAGACGAAAAGGTGACTGCCATTACCCCGAGCATGGTGACCACCATTACCCCAACAACGTGTTTTTTATTCAAAGGCTAAAAAACTAAATATCAGTGCTTAGAACTATAATGAAACTCTACGTAATAAAACAATAAGGCTTACCTTGTTATTGCGTGATCAGTCTCTTTCCGTGAAAATTAAACAATAAGAGTTGGTAGCGGTTTGAACTATAAACTTTCTTATAAGACGAAACGTCAAAACAGTCTTTCTAACACAACGGACACAAGGCGACTGGCAAGATGGCGAGCATTTCAGTAGTAGTTCCAAAAACTGTCGCGAGGTGGCAGCACTAATCAGTTCGAAGCTGCGTTATACACTTGACGAGAAATCAAAGTGACCGCCATTACCCGCTGACCGTCATTACCCCACTCTCCCCGGGAGAGTGGGGTAATGGCAGTCACCTAAGGGAGAATGAGTATAAAACAATTATTTTTTTTACAATTGAAACACAATCAAGTGAAATCACTTCATCATAGTATATTTTACTTATTGTACACTTAAATTAAACTCTAACTAATCTTAGTTACTGGTATTAAATAAAATATTAGAAAATCTGCTATGAGCGGTATTACCCCTACCCTGGGGTAATGGCAATCGGCAATTTCATGATGTAACAAAGTGTTGTAAAGTAAGAAATATGAGGATATTCAATTACATAAACACGTAAAGCTGAAATATTGTTGTTTATATTGAATTACATGAACTCACATTTGATAAATTATTAAAAATGATTATCGTCATATAGTAATATGAAGTCAATAATTTAACAAACATATTTTCACTGTTAAATGTTCTTATTATTTTAAGATCACTGTGATTAAATTCAATGAATATGTTTACATTGAGTTATGAGCTTTTAGAAGTTTGATGGTAATGTTCCTTTCTCGAGCACATGTCACATAAATACCCCTCAGGAGTGTCCCATCCAGAGCATTCTTGATGTGCCCATAATGCACAAGAAAGTGCACCGATACCACATTTCTCCGTCCTTTTCCGGCATCTTCACAATAGAAACAGATATCTCTATTCATACTAGTTAAAACTAACTCACTTTCTGAGTCGTCTTCACAAATATTTTCCTCATCAATAGAGGTGTCTGAGTCTGATTCAAAGAGTTTCTTGCGCATTTTCTTTTGGTTCACTTGTGTTTTAGGTATTGCCGTCTTATTTTTTTTAATGTCTTTATTACATTCTTTCGTTTTTCGCTTATTATTTTTACTCTTTTCTTCTTTATTTTTTAATTTATTCTTTGTCTTGGTTTCTTTTTCTTCTCGCTTTCTTTTTTTCTCTTCAAGCTGGATTTTCATTGGTGTCGATGTCAATATTTCAGAATGTTGTTTTGGTCTAGCTCCTTTTGATGAATCACCAGCCCAACCACTGCATCCTGGTAACGGAGAAATTTCTTGAATGGAAACTTTAATTGTTGGCTGTTCCTGAACAGTTTCATTTTGTTCAATAACTGAGACTTCACCTCGTTCTACTTCTGAGTTGGTTTCATTTGCAGTCGGTTTCAGAGGAAACATCCACACACATGGGGATTAGGTCTTTATCTTGTTTCTTCTGGAGAATATCCTCTACTAAAAAATCTTCATCAGTGAAAACCCCCGGATTAAGAGGACAAATCCCAGTGTTTGTAAATCCACTTGTTGCTTTTGCAATTGTAGCCACTGCCGAATAAGCCTTATTAAAGATCTCTGCTACGTCGTAAGGGGTTATTTTTACTAAATTTCTTGTCTTCATGAAACAAATCACATTCTCTTTTGTAAGCAGCTTTCAAAGGCGAGTAAAATACTAACATCTAAAGGTTGAAGCCTATGTGAAGTATGGGGCGGTAGTGAGACCATAACAATCCCCTTGTCTCTACAAATGTCATAGGCTTCAGCTGAGCAATGAGTAGAATGGTTGTCGAGAATCAGCAGTATTTTGTTGTCATTACTAGCATGAGTAAATTGGGCAAAATGTTTCAACCAAACAACGAACAGTTCTTCATTGATCCAGCCTTGTCTTAGAGCACGTGTAGATCGATCCAGGGGGTCCATTTTTTTCTAAGAGTGGAGACATACGAGCGCGTGGAAATATGAACATTGGTGGAACATAAATGCCCCCTGAACTCATTGCACACACAACTGTGATGTTCTTGCCCCTTTCCCAACTTGTTATGGAACCCACACGCTTTTGACCTCGTTCTGCCAGTATTAGACCAGGGTCCTGCACAGTGGTGATCCCTGTTTCGTCTACGTTCCAAAAGTTTGTTTGTTTGAACTTGTATTTATCAATTGCCTGTTCTAAATTTGAAAAAAACCGATTTACTTCCTCTTTGTTAAACCCCACAGCTCTTCTAATGCTTGTGGCTTCAGGTTTTCGCACACTAATGTTGTTTCTTGCCATGAACCCATACATCCAATCCAGACCAGCCGTTTTTTGTTTCTTTGTCAAATCTATGACTTAATTGGTTTTTTTCTGCATACTCAAATGCGATTTGTCTTAACTTTAATGCAGTGATACCGTAGAAAATCTTCGATAATGTTTTTACGTGATCAGCTAGAGCTGACTCATGTGCAGGAGGGAAGACACACTTCCTGCCTAAGCTTGGATTAGAATCAGTTCCACTCTTCATTCTGTCTTGCAACGTGCTAAATGGTATTTAAATTGATCTGCTGCCTTTCTGATCGATAATCCCCCTTTTATAGCTGATTTTGCATTCTTTAAGTCCTCTGCAGTCCATTTAGCTTTATCTGTTTTTCTTATGTATTTTCTGGGCATCTGAAACATAAAATAAAAATATGGATACTACTGGGGGAATGCCGGTCAGACGAAAAGGTGACTGCCATTACCCCGAGCATGGTGACCACCATTACCCCAACAACGTGTTTTTATTCAAAGGCTAAAAAACTAAATATCAGTGCTTAGAACTATAATGAAACTCTACGTAATACAACAATAAGGCTTACCTTGTTATTGCGTGATCAGTCTCTTTCCGTGAAAATTAAAACAATAAGAGTTGGTAGCGGTTTGAACTATAAACTTTCTTATAAGACGAAACGTCAAAACAGTCTTTCTAACACAACGGACACAAGGCGACTGGCAAGATGGCGAGCATTTCAGTAGTAGTTCCAAAAAACTGTCGCGAGGTGGCAGCACTAATCAGTTCGAAGCTGCGTTATACACTTGACGAGAAATCAAAAGTGACCGCCATTACCCGCTGACCGTCATTACCCCACTCTCCCCTACCCATTCTTCTTTTGTGTTCCTGGCATGGAACTGTACCACAATGGACGGAATTCGCTCTTTCTTGAAAGATGGGATACGGTGAGCTGCGTTGATTTGGCTATCGTCCACCTCCACTCCCAGCACCTTCCCAAGGTCCTTGACGATCTCGTTCACCGACTCTCTAGGTGTTACAGGAATCCCACTTATTTCAATATTGTTCTTCCTAGTGTACTGCTCGAGGGCTCTGACCTTATTCTGTAGCTCGCCGACGGTTCTAGAAAGGACGAAAGTTGTTTCTTTTAAACTCTTTAGTTTCCTTTTTCATCTCCAAGTAGCTCTTTTGTATCTCTTTCATCATTTCGTTTGACTTATCCAATGCATCCGACACTACCTGCATTGACGACTTGACCTCCTCAAGATCCTTCCTGAAGCTCTTCAGCTCGCTGAACACATCAGTCTTGAACTCCTCAATAACTTTTCGTAAGAAATCTTTCGTCAAGGCACTGGTTCCTGTGGCAGATTTCGCACTGTTACTTACAGAGCGACAGTCCCTACACTTCCACTCTTTGTTGGCACGGGTCTTGACTCGTTCCGCATCGGCTTTCAAGCACTTCAGATGAAAAACGACCTCACACATCTTATTGAAACATTTAGTAGCTCTTTTGGAAACTCCTCTTCTGTTCTGTCAAATAGTGTTTCTTTTTGACACTCTGAGGTACATAAAATATGACAAAATAAATTTGATTGTAAGGAAGGAACATATATCTAGTTTAAATATACATTTTATTGCATATTGAAATATGTTTTCTAATTAATTGTTTATTATAATCCTCGTTTTTATTTTCATAATAGTTGTGACTTTTTAAGGCAAAACATTCACCTATTTGGAAATATAATCTTGTGGCCTGTGACTAATCACTTTTAAATATCAAGCCATGAACTAATATTACATTAATGTAGCCAAACCGTCAGCAGTTTTGAAGATAAGAAAAAAATAAACATAACTTAGATAAAGTCGTATGTTTCTTTTACGTTAGACAATAGCTACTTAAACATTTATAAACAGGAGTCTAAGTGTTCGTGTTACAAGACATATATTGTATTTCATGCTGTTTATACTGTTAGCTGCTGTCAGTTTAAATTCGTATAACCCAAATCAGAAATTGATCATGTTAATACCAATAAAGTTGATAATTTGTGAAAACAAAACTTCCATAGAAAAGCGAAGGTGAAAACCTGAGAGGAAAATAAACATTCTGTAATATATTTAAACGAGGAAAGTTATGGCCACTTTACTCTCGCCCGAGTGAGCAGTGATGTCACAGTTGAGGTTGTGGCTGTTAACAAATTTTTGTGTGCGGAGATTTATAACGAGGCAAACATTATTTGTATAAAACCTCTCATCTCAAATTCCTTCATTTGGACGTAAATTTTTCATGAACAACAAACATAGTCGGACTATATCACATGATGATCAGTCGTTATGTTTATCATATCAATCCTTCGTCAAACAAGAACCGTGAACTACTGATTTGAAAATTGTATAAACGAAATATAATTCATTGTATAAATGAAATATTTATAATCATTGTTACTGCTGTTTTATGTATACTCGTAATTTTGTATTAGCTGTCCATTAGAAATAATTCGTTTCAAAACACGTAATCACTAATTGGATTGGAAAAACTTTAGAATTAAATATGGAAAAGTAAATATCAACTTACATTTCATTGTTAATTAGGAGTATATGTAAAACTGAGATTAATTGTTACCTAATACCGTTACCTGTGTTGCAAGGTAAATCTCTAAGCTACCTAAGTAAATAGTAAATGTTACTTTCCTTTAACTATTTACCTATAAATGTTATACGGCTATAAATTTTATAATTCTCATCATATTTTAGTGCGAATTGGCATTCCTAAATACTAAACGTCGGGAGTTTTGATTCGAAACTCATCAATTGGTGGGTTTTAAGACAAACATAAAATATTTTAAGACAATTAATAGCATTTTAGTATAATATTAAATAAAACCTTGTATAAAATATTTTATAATTATTATCACATTTTCAAAATTAAATAAATGCATGCACCATTTTTAGCCACAATGATAGGAGGTAAGGCCCTTTTGAATGTCCTTTATGCGTTGCAGCGTGTGTATGCTGTGTGGCTGAAAGCGTCCATAAATAACGTTTAATTATTGTATCTGTTATTCATTGTGTTCTGAGCATAAATGTTTCATACCAAAAAGATATCTAAAGAAATGTAATGAATATTAATAAGATGAATTTAGACTAAGCATAGTAATAATCAGCTCAGGTAATTGGCGAAGTGTATTGTTTGGTGAATATTATGGCCCCTTAATAAAATATATTCTAATATTTAAGATCTTACTAAACAATTTAAAACCAATAAAAAAAGAAAAATGACTCATAATTTAGTATTATGTACTTATATAATAAGATACAGATGTTGGTCATATAAAAAATTTAAAGTATTAGGGCAATTGTATTTGGTAGGTGGATCATTTAAATAACCATTTAGATGTAAATACCTAATATTCTAGATACTGTTAGGTCTTGGGCGTCGAAGCTGATACGGTATAACTTAACACATACGTAAAATGTGCTACAATAGCAGTTGTTAGGGTTGTTAATCATTAATCAGGCTGTTAGAATAGAATGTTCCAGGGAGGTTCTAGCCGCCGACCGCAACGCTGCGCTGAATTGCTTAAAATTACTAAACACTACTTATTATTAACTAGTATTACTTATTAGTAGAATAAGAAATTATTCGGACAATGACGGACAACTTTATTTCTATAGAATAATAAAAACATGTTGAACATTATACGCTTTTAATATATAATATTTGTAATATTGTGGTTTTAAAGACATATACCTAATAATTTCAAAAAAAAAACAAAATAAAAACAATTTAATATTTTAAATATATTGTTCTTTTATTATGAATAATAGAACACATTTTTAAACTACTAAAAATGGTAAACTTTACGAAAATTTAAAACCCAATTATTTGGGTATTAATTAGTAATATCTTTAAAATGAATCATTAACAAAGTTTCTACGAACAGAACACAGCCAGGTCCTAAAATATCGGCATTTTTGTTTTATTATTTATCGTAGTTTTCTTATAATAATCTTTAAAACATATGTATCTTTAGTTAGAAAAAATCCCTTTATAAATATTGATGGCTTTTGCTCTAAGGAAAGCGGCCCGAAAAACCTGCTTTAGGAAATAAATTGGTCTCGTAAAAAAATTTGTGGAAGATTTTAGAATTTAAAACATAACTACTATCAAGCATAAAGTTCATACTTATTTGAATAAATCCAAGCTATATCACTAAACACGACCAAGAGCACAACACATCACGTATCGCAAGCCCCGGGGAAAGATGGTTAACGTACTGTCCTTTGAAGACAGCCATCTTCCTTTCTTGTCTTTCTAATGACATTCAGAACCTTCACTGATGATAAGGGGCATGCGACTGATCCACAACGGTAAATTGTTTAACGTGATAAGCTGATTACTCTGGCCGACTTTTAAAGACAGGATAACAGCAATTTAAGCAGCATAATACTGAACATTGGTAAATATATTTTGGGTGCAAGAATTATAGATATGTGCAATATGTGTTATGAGTACAATTCCCGGCATAAACCCATATTTCATGGTCAATAAGTATCCAAAATGCTTGCAAAGACTTACCTTCCCGTATAATCTAAAGGAACATACATCTGATTAGTTGTCGATCTGAATCAGACTCGATAGGTATAAAAACACTCTAAACCCAAATTAGCCCGTTTTACACAATTCAAATTAATCGTAGCACTTTTTTTGGAGTCTCATAAATAATGCATACAACTCAATGTGAAATTTAACATTTATAGTAGTCATTCTATTATAATCTAGGTATGTCATTGTATTGTATTATTGTTGCAATATATGTAATTGGGTAATTACTGGCACGGAGCCTGACCCTCTTAATTGAATACTAGAACTGCTCTTCAATTCAATTTTATATATATAATTCAGAAGTATTTAGCGCAAATGTAAGGTTATTGCTTAAAAAGGCTTTACATAAATATTATAGATATAAAATAATTTTACTATTTAGAAGTAATAATATTACAAGTTCAAACTCACGTCCCCGTTACATACTCCCAAACAGTTTAAACTTATTTGTTATATGATTCTCTACACATTTCCACATTCCTATCACCCTAAGTTATTTTCAAGTAAACCTTTTATGCAAATTTGTGTAAAAATATAATAATAAAATATTCTTTTAACTATATTATGATGCAATCATTCAAAATATATAAATGCCATTGGCTTTCAGGGAAATGTTGCTGGACACGTGTGTTTTGATTTAATTTAATTATACTTCCTTAAAATAATTTCTTATTCGATTATATTGAATAGACCTATTGAATTAGACATGGCACAAGATAGAGGTTGCAATTTGAAAATTTAAATCTACCTATTTTTACCCTCCTTTGAAAAGGTGGGTGAATTTCTTTTACAACCAAAAATCTATATATATATATATATATATATATATATTACTCTTATATACATAATTTAATCAGTATGGTGAGGGTTTTACATGAATATCTCAATCCGTTTGGAATATACCCAAACATATCAAGCATTTATACCCTTAGAAGTAAAGGGTTGTTTGCCCATACTTTGTCCATGATCGTTGGAGTATATTTTGCTCATGCCATAAGTGTTTCTTTTAAATTTACCTTTAAAATGATATTTCACAAGATACGGTTTGGAATTTGAAAATTTAAAGTGACCACCCTCTTCCCCCTTTAAAAAAGGGGGGAATATTTTTACTTTCCGAAAAGTCCAAAAAAGTATTTGAATATGTTTAGTAAAGGTTTTAAATTTATATCTCAACCCGTTTTTAGTATATATAGGTATAACAAACAGGACTTAATTTACACTCTCTACATAACATAGGTAAATATTTGTTGTGCTTTTAGATTGTATAGTTTCTTAAATCTGAAGCTGGTATTACAGTTTGTACTGAATTATCAACCAGGACATTCAAAATAGAATATTTAAGTTTAAAGGCTAAGTATAACTACCTGTAGCATGTGATAGCAGTGACAGGAGCTTACGAGAAAGAAGTGTAGCACGTTTGGGAATGGAAACAAGGAACTGTTGTGAATAATGAAGATGTGCCTCTCCAGGCAGAACCTGCTGTCTACAGATACATCTTTTCGTAACGTTGGAAAAGTTACTTCTGCAATCTCTTAGTTTTTATTTCAATTTAAGTTTATGGTCGTTTTACTTCAAAATAATATATTCTTTTAATTTAACTTTTAAATAAAACTATTTCCAGTAATTATTATGCAATTTAGTATGATTTTAAAACCTTAAGCTTTTTAAAATCCTAAGCAACTGTTATGTTTTAGAATAATCTGTAACAGACTGAAATAAAAAAATTCATGTTTTTATCGAATTTAAAATTACAGGAATCTATTGAAAATATATTTGTTGTGACGCTGGAGTGTTGATTAAAATGTTTGGTCACTGAACAATCAAGTGAGTAAATATTTCTAATAGGTTTTATATCCACTGGAAGGGTCCAAAGTTTCATAAATTAATGTGTTTGTTTCATTAAGACCTTTATACTAGTGTGGAATTTTATCCATGTTAATAAACTAAACACATCTTTTTCTGAGATCCTCAATGGCTACCACTAATAAGTAAGAGAATACAATATCAATGGATAAGCTTTTTTTAGACGTACTGCATACCGATAATAAATAATTATGGAATCCACTTGAAACGATCATCTTTATCGTGTGATAACAGACACAGAACACGATTGTACTGTAACCAAAGTTAGTTACACCACTTATACTTAATTATTGAACAGGAATTCATTTGATTTTATATTTAAAATATTTACAATTATAATTAATAGTGTCAGTTAGTTAATGCAAAACAGGTGTTATTAATGTTTAAATTTTAGTTATTGCAAATTTCACATTCATCAATAAAATTTTTTATAACAAAATTATTATTCCTGGACTCAAAAGTATCTGAAAATACTCAAATAAATATCTAACCTGATTATAAATATCAAATATATTTCGGCTTTTCATTTATTATTTTGTATTTAATAAGAGTATGAATATAGGCTGAATTCATATCATTATTTTTAAAATCAATGACATTATCACTTACCAATTCCCTTACCTCACGTAAATATGGAATTGTTTCATGACCATGATATCATTTCTTACTAATGATAGGCTTTGCTAATGTTCGATCAAAAAACATTGATTTTTTAATTTGAACAGATATTAATTAAAACAAAACCTAAATATGTAATAAACTAAATTACATTCCTAAACTTAATACTGCAATAAATGTTTCAAAAATTTGTATTCTTTTTTTAATGTAGCAAAGGATACAACCTTATAGTTTTCGTTTAAAACTAGGTTTTTTTATGATAAATGACCTAAGTTTGCATTTTTATACTATCAATTCTTCCGGAAAAATGACATCGCAGGTACGTTTGTAAGGAAATCCCTTTTTATTGCCATTATCAAATAGCCCTCTTCCACTTCTCCCACAAATAAAACAATGGGAAACTAAACAAAAATATTAACTCCATACCATTGGGATCAAATAAATAATACTCATGTTTTATTTACTTTTTCAAAGCTGATAATATTTTTTACAAGAAATAGTTTACATTTATACTTAAAATAAATGTTTTTTGTAAATAGTATACACAAGTATTTTGTAATTATTTTACATTACCTCATATAAAATAACTTACAATACGGATAAAAGTACTAGACATAAGCCACTTAAACAAAATAAAGACCCAAACAAAAGAGCGCGTTCATTTACCGTTCCCTTACTACCAGCCCTTTGTCTTAGTACTGAATGACACCTTTTTCGCGAGAGGGTTGCTAAAGAGTTCAAAGAACAAAGATGTAATCAATTTCTTTTCACTTGGCAGCATACAAATTCTGAAAAATACAATTAAAAGACCTGTGTTTGTACATTGAAAGGTTTAATCATACCAACACATTTCTTTCTCATAATTTTCTGATTTATATAATATTGATATTATTAAAAGTTATTAAAAAAACACGACACGTCGTTCTTAAAACCCATGTCGTTGTCTTTTTACTTGTCCGTTTGTATATGCGTATGTTGAAAAAATTCTTAGGAAAACTGTTTATAGAAAGTTAAATAGTTTCTCATGGTCTAAGGGAAAATTTTAATGTTGCATACAGACCATTTTCGTTCCAGTTTCAGTTATTAAGTAGTTATACTAAGTATTGATATTTGAATGTATGTATTCATATTTCTGTATTAATCTATGTATGTATTAGTAAAATCAAGAGCTCAAAAGGTAGCGAATGCGTTCTTACAGTAATTTATTTACGTTTAGTTCGGTAGAAGACGTTTACTTTGAAATTTTATAAAATATCAAGTGGTACAGTGCTTATGTATAGTATTGTAATGCAGATAACCAAATACAAAGTTAATATATAAATTTTTCCTCCAATTTTCTCCATTGACGAGTTAAGAACATCTGAAGAATTGTGAATATTATTTAACCAACCTTAATGAAAAAAATCTATGAATGTCTTCACAAAACGTATTTATAATTGGTGGATATCTTTAACATTATGCCTATGACTTTTAATATTGGCTTAGTGTTAAACGGCGAAATAAATAATAACATGCCTCAAAGATCCATTCATCCCATAGTACAGTTCGAAAAAGACTCTATAAAAACAAATATAAGAATTTTTTTGTAATGTTGCATGGAATTAATAAAGATTTAACCCTTGTACCGGAAATATATAGGAGTTATATTTGCTTCAACCGGATAAAAAAAGAAACTTAAGTATGGCACTGGAAATATATTAGAAACGAAAGTAGATAACAATAACAGGATGTAGGACACTTTTTTTACAAAGGTAGAATTCCGATAGTTAATGAAATATTTAGATTTCTGATAGGGAAAATAAGGCTCGGACCAAAAGAATTGTGGCACCGTAAGTGACTTTGAACGGCCGGAATATTTTTAGTTTATACATATTGTTTCACTTCAATATGTGTTTTTTAGTGCATAGAAATACGTGCGCCGATCTACGTTCGTTCTGTTCAGTACAGCAAGGTCTTTCATTGATAAAGTTGTTTATTCCACTCAAATAAATCTTTTTATAAGATTCAATAACATTGATTACCAATTTAATAATTTGTATTACATGAGATACAATGAAATTACTGTACAAAGTAAATAATTGATATAAAGCGCTTTCTGTCAGGTAGGGTTTAGTTGGACGCTAACAAATTCAGAGTAACACCTTAATGTGATTAAATTCCTTTTCCTACGCAGTGGAAAAATACTGAATATACCTTTTACGCTTTTAATCCTCCATTAAAAAATCTGGAAAAACATTCTGTGCACCTCAAGAACTTGCTGTTTACAGTAAAGGTAATGTTTACTATGAATATCATGTTTATGAAAATATAATAAAAAGAATCATATGGAAACCTAATTACATTTTTATGAATTTGTTGTTTTAATTTCAGTATAAAAAAATCATTAATAAAAAATACAAAATAT
>NW_025785701.1:17500-19051 GCF_021130785.1 Homalodisca vitripennis
TACTACTATTTAAAATAATAGGATTATATGTTAAACACATATATACTCACAATACGTGTAGCGTAAAAGCATTTCTCTAGTTGCATAAAAAACTTCAAGTCTATAGCACATATCATGTGAACAGATATACAGACCCACATCATAGTGAAAAAAAATATTTATATTCCCCCAGTTGGCAACAGACAAATTGTGTCAGCCTAATGAAAATAGGTTTCAATGACGCTCAGGCCAAATTATACCGTTGGGACAGAAACCATGGTGAAGCTTTTTTTTATAAATAAAAACTATAAAATATATTTATAAGTATTTTTTATCATCAAATAAACAGACTACTGATAAAAAGCCTTCAAACATGATTGAGTTTGCTCAAAACACAGAGAAGCATTGAAAAAGCAGCTTAGTTTTCTATTTCACTTTTTTATTCCGAGTCGAGTCAGTGAATATTGGAATAGAAGAAATGGTTCCAATCCACTCATACTGTATTTAATAGCTAATCAGTTACAGAACAACTGTACAGCCAGTCGGCACTCAACTCTCATCGTACTACCGCAAACATGATACACTTCGACGACTGCCTACGTTACAATTCATTGTTAGTTGTCGTCAGCGATGTGGCTGCTACAATAAGTAGAGCCTTCAGTCCATTAGTTGATATTCAGCAAGCCAAAAACATCTAGTGTCATACAACTAGATGATAGGGATAAATAATAATGCCTCACCCAGTTGTGCACAAATTGTATTTATTCTTATTAATTATTTTAATTCATTTAAAACCCTACAACAAAAAACGACTTTTCACAGATTGTATAAAAAATGCTTGAGGATAGCGAGGTAGGCACAAAAAATATTAACAATGAAATAAACTACATACAAAAACAGCACTGTATTTCAAAATAAACAACGTATTACCTGGATGTTTTCCTAGTTGCCATCTTACCTAACCCCAGCCGTAGTAAACTTGTGGTCTTGCAATAGTAATAGAATCCCATCTTAATTCAAAGATGTGCAAAGTTGTAAACAAGCTTTTTTTAATTATGATAGGTCGTATCCTTTGACAATAAACTTTTTGTCCTCAAAACAGAAATATTTTGTTTATAAAATTATTGATATTGTGCATGCTCATATGAGTATTAGCAGAGTTTGAAACTTCGATTCTGCGGCTCATCTGGACGTTTCATTGTTTTGTGTTTGTAAAGTGAATGAATACAGTTGGCCAATAAATATATGTATCTATATTCAAAAATTTATACACGAAATTTAATTAATGTAACAAGGACTAAAAGGCTCAGTATGTTACACTGCTTGGTACAGGGAAAGCCAATTAATGTAAAGCATTAGATGAGGAAAGATATCTCATAATTGTCTTATTAAGGTGTCACAATAGGATTTTTAGGATTGCCTGTAGGCAACAAAAAAATGTAAGTCTTAAGTAAGATATCCGCCACATAGTAAAGTAAGATAGCCGGCTCCTTCGTAACAACTTGTGGTCTTTAATTACGGATACTAATAAATCCCACGTGTTTTAGGAACCTATGTGATACCTAAAAAATT
>NW_025785702.1:0-14774 GCF_021130785.1 Homalodisca vitripennis
CGACTAATACATTATACCAGGTGTGAATTTCATGAAGTTTCTCCCCCCACTTCTACAGGCACATTGTATAAGCTAGTAAAAAATAATGAATAAAATGTTTATATAAACATAGCGTCCGAAAATGCGTCTTCGATTAGCGAGTTACAGCTAGGCGAAAGATTTCGCCTGAGAATTTCCCTGGGTAAAGAGTAAAATTAAAGCCGATACTGGAACTTTTGGAAAAGGTTAAATTAAGTGAGAGAATTAATCGTGGATTCTTATGTATTTTTAAGCTTGATAAAAGCTACATTAAAATAGGTTTATCACAACTGTACCTGTAGTAGTTTTTGATGGGATTCAGGGTTAAATGCAAAAAATTGGGGCAACTCGAAACAATGTTTTTTTTAAGTTTGATTGTACAATAACTTTGTTAAATTGGTAATAAAAAAACATAACAAATCAACCAAACATTTAATTGTAGAGAATTTAATTCTGAGAAAATTGATATAATAAAAGTCTAAAATAAAACAGGAAATAAGTACCAAAAAATCGATTTTATGCAGTATAAATACATTACTCAGCTGTAAAAGAAATACCGTACGGTATTTAGGTTAAAATAAAACAAAAACAAAATGTTTGTTCCTTAATGATGGAGATTGAAGTTTCTGTTTTATTTTAGGACTTTGAATTATATCAATTTTCTCAGAATTAAAATTCTCTACAATTAATGTTTGTTGATTTTATGTATATTTCTATTACCAATTTAACGGAGCGGTCAGACCTGTACAGATATAAGGTAATTGTTAATCTCTCTCTGCGATATCGGCTGGTTCTGTGGATTGAAACTACTGTTAGTAAGTTTTCTATGCGTTCAAAACCGTTCTGTGTTTTTACTCTCACCAGTCTAGCTATTTATTATTTTCCATTGTTGGTTACACTGTCTCCATTGCATCCCAATAATTGATTTGAATAAAAAACTATTTTCGCTAACATAATTTGAAAGTGTTAACCATTGAACAGAAATTATCAAATATATTTAAAAAACAAATAAATTTTAAACGGCATTTTTTGTATATTTTGTATAATTTTTTACGTCTTTCAAATTTGCCCTACTAACTAATACAAAAAGGAATTATTTACATTCATTAATCCAAGTATACATCATTCCAATTGACTGTCATGTAACTTATTCTTAACAAGATTAAAAATCTATAGCTGACTTTCAATAAATCAGAAATTTGAACAGAATTTACAGATTGGTTTACAGCTTGTGTAGGCGCAATTTTAAATATTCACAGCTAATAAGCAATGATCAGTTATACCCCGGATCAAAAAACAGAAGCTGAAAAACTTATTTATAATACTATTCCTTACAAAATATGTGGGATCGGTTCTATTTATGGGTTTTCTATTTCTATTTTTTGGTATTGTTATTGAAATCCAAAATTGTCAAAACTTAAATCTGTAGAGAGCTTTTTCCTTCTCGGTATTTACCGACCGGAAAGTTGTATTTTTTTCTCGGTAAATCTAATATAGTTAGTCGAGTAGAGTTTAATGATAACAAATAAATCGTCGTCTACTACCTCAATCAAAATATAGCCACGTTTTATACCTCAATAAACTTGAAAGTCCGAAGTAGTTGAAGTTCTAATCATTAGGAGTTTTTCTTGGTGATTTTATTTCTGACCGAAAGTGATTTTTTTCCGGATAATTATATCCTCGTCTAACAGTGGGAATTATATACAAAAAAATCGTCATTATAACCTCATTCGATAAATACCGTCTATCAGATTGAAAATTCCAAAAGTAGCCGAACTGTCTAATCAGTAGAGCTTTTCCGGTGTATTTTCCACGACACGTTAGTTTGATCTGTACGCCGAGCTAACGCTCGAATATTGCCCTTACTTTTCTAAAGGGTTTTCGGCTGTCAGTGGCCCAATGTCCTCGAAGGGATATTTCTCATTTTTCCTCCACAAAATATAGTTGTGTCAATTATACGCTTGAGTGAAGCTGCTGTTTTGTTCTTTTTTCTTCCTTATCACAGTGAATCCAACATCACTTTGGTGCCTTCTACCTCGGTCAGAATCAAACTTCGTAAAGTTTTTGAAGATATACAAGAAATTTTGTGTGGTTACTAGAGTTGCTGCGAGAGTTGAATTTACCTAATTACATTTTCCACTTTCTGTAAGGCGTAGTATAATAGCTCCAATATGTTTGGTATTATTACCTTTTACCAGTGAACTCATTGGCATATAACACACAAAACGTCCCCTAGATCTCCCGGTTTCGGACCCCCGCCCACCCCCGAACGTAAATTTCTGGATACGCTACTGTTGCACATTACTTTAATTGTGACTGCTAAGCCTTCAATGCTTCGCTTTTCAAAAGATAGCCTACTCGAACAGTTTTTGCAAACAGCAACATCATTAAAAAATTCAAATAATCTAGTTCAAATCAACTAAAGTCATATTCCATGCTTTCACCAAACCCATTTATTGTAGTACTTTTGGACTATCCCTAACATTAAAACTTCGGTTAGAAGACCTAACCTCTGAAGACTGAGGCACATTAGTTAGGCTTTCCCTCAGGTGTAGTAGATTCAACGGAAGGCTTCATTCTCAAAGGTGGTTTCCTAACTTTGTAGCACTTACTTCTAGAACCAACTTTTTTATTGTTTCTCATTTCTGGCAACATAAATAAAATTAATATGAAACGATTTTACTTCACAATTCACAAAAATGCACTTCACTATCAACAGCTAGTTGTTTGTAAACAAACATAAAAACTATAAGCAGATGGACAGTAGTAAACAATAATAGTAACATGAAATAAAGATGCTAGAACAGTTGTACTAAAATGTACAGTGTATTTTTTTTATTATCTTGGGTCGTACCATTCAAGCTTTATTGTGGGATTACTTTTCCCGTCAACAATTGATTAACGGGATCCAGATAAAACAAGTTCGCCTCAGCTATCGTGCCACGACATGTTCGCCGCTTGACGGGTTGCGGCATGAACGATAACTCGCGCATGCGCTCCAACGCAAACTCGTCAGACGGACCGGCCATCAGAGGAGCGATGAGGTCAGCCTACACAATCCGATCACCACGATAAGACCCACGGTGCGCTGAGATCTTTAACCTCACTCCTGCCGACTTGTTCGTGAGATACGGACGTATCGAATACTTCTTGCTATTGGTAATATATTACTTCAATTACTATACTTATCATAATTAACCGTTCGTTCATATTCTGTATCGTTTTTATATCTTGTGCCACACGAAATTTACTTATAACGTATTATTCTTGGTATTCTTTTACTTTACTTCTTTTCTTTACTTAATCTATGTTGTACAATACGGACCTAACGTTTTAAATTGTGTCCTAGTAGTTCTTTATTTTACTTACTATCTTACTTAATCTATGTTCCAGTAATACGGACCTAACCTTTAAATTTAGGTATTAGTGGTTCTTTTACTTTACTTACTTTCTTACTTAACCTATGTTCGTGCAATACGGACCTAATCTTTAAATTGGTTATTGGTATTATTGGTTTCTTTACTTTACTTACTATCTTACTTAATCTATGTTCGTGCAATACGGACCTAACCTTTAACATTAGTATTAGTGGTTCTTTACTTTACTTGCTATCTTACTTACTTTATGTTCGTGACAATACGGACCTAACCTTTAACATTAGTATTATTAGTTCTTTACTTGCTATTCTTACTTACTCTACGTTCGTGCAATATGGACCTAACCTTTAAATTTGGTATTATTGGTTCTTTACTTTAATTACTATCTTTCTTAATCTATGTTCGTGCAATACGGACCTAACCTTTAAATTTAGTATTAGTGGTTCTTTACTTTACTTTACTATCTTACTTAACCTATGTTCGTGCAATACGGACCTAACAAATTAGATTATTGCTCTGGGTCCTATTATTACTTCTCTTACAATTTTTCTTACTTAATTCTTTGTTAATACGATACTGACCAAACATTATTATATTGTTCTTAGTGTTGATATTACTTTTGTTCATACTATTTTACATAACATACAGTGTGTTGCGGTTTGAGATAGCTTTGATTTAGATTAGAGATCTAGGTAGTTACGCTTTTGTGTCAAATCCTTTTTGTTAATTGATGATAGTAAAATATCTTACACATCTTGTACCATTTTTATTTCAAATTCTCCATTTTTTTCCAAGTCAGTTGGGTAATGATGATTTACTAAATGCTTAAACGTTACCACCATCTTATGTGATAGCAATATATCTGAAACCCAACTGACATACATTAATCCTATAAGAATAAAATCTTAGACCCCTGGATCGAATCCCCGCTTGATTGGGCTCATCTTAGGGTATGCGATACGTGTCATTCTTAACAGTAAAATGGTTGTGTTGAGAAAAGACACGTCACATTTTGGCGCCCGAACAGGGACGGATTATTCGGGACATACTCGACTGATTGTTTACATTACAGTGTTCGTCACGTAAAAATAACCGATAAACAACTTAAATATCTAAACTCATATACCATTTTACTCATACCGTACCTACATTGTATACATCATGTTTCCACTGAGCCTTTTTCCGAATCTGGAGGCTCTTATGTCTTCTGTTTCATTATTCAAATATACTGCCTACTGGTCGTTCGAAAAAACTTACTGACCCTACGAGTGAGGATAATAAGTCACCCTTACAGACTGGAAACTTTAACTACAAATGTTGCTATTACTAGCCCTCTTAAAGACGCAAATGTTGCTACCACAACGACTTAAAACGTCTACTGATCCATCAAGTCAAGTCCATTCCGGTACAATACCAAAAGTATTGCCCGTTACTAACTGAATCATTAGCCTCAGGGAAACAAACCACGATAAAGGGTAAGTTCCGAAAAAGTTGGATGGATTTATAATCTGGAGAAGCCTGAGTTGATTGAAGAAATATCAAAATATGGGTTACCAATCGAGGGGAAATAGTGAAGATCTACGCTCTCGTTTTGTGGACTTTCTTAAGGGGAGCCAAGGATTAGGTCGAACTTCCTCTACATATTTAAAAAAGGTTTAGATAACTCACTCTTAAGTGCTGCAAATATTGAGGTTTCAGGGTACTTAAAACTATTCCTGCTGTCTCTCTACTCTTAATACCAGAATGGAAGATTCCTCCCAATTTTGAACTTGCTAGTTTTCGAGAAATCTTGGGTCTGTCTCCGAGCGCTAGTGCAGAAACAGTAAAAAGAGTTTTTAGTTTCATTAAAAAAATATGTCTTCATCCGAAATCAATCATATTCAGCAAAAAAACTCTACAGCCGGCAAGCCAAAGTCCATATACACTTTTAAATCCTAATATGGCCGTTACTATTACTTAGCTCCCCGCGATCACTGTATTCACCACTACGGTACCAATAGATAGCGGAGATCAAAGTAAACGAGTTGCGGGATACTGCCCCCATTAGCGCTAAAAAATTCAGCCCATATATGCAATGTTGCCAGGAAATGGAATCTGTATTATGAAGGAAATGGAGATCCAGTATCTTTCTTAGAGCGACTTAACGAGTTAATGGAATGTTACGATATATCCAAGGAAGAAATCTTAAGAGCTCTTCCCGAAACTATTACGAGGAAAAGCCCTGTTATGGTTTAGAAACCATAGAGAATTTTGGGATAGTTTTGAGGATTTTCAGACTTCGTTTGAGATGCAATACTTACCCCCAGGTTACCGACGCAATCTTGAGGATGAAATCGCCAGCGTACACAAGGAGAGGCTAAGCCATTTCGTAGCTTTATTGTGGCCATAACCAACACTAATTCGACGAAGAGGAGGATATAAACTAGACAGAAAAACTCGATCGTTTTTTATTGCAATATGAGACCAGAATAAAAAACTAATTATGAGTAGAGGGAATGTTAAAGTTTATACAGGATATGATAAAAGAAGCCGAATATTACGAAAGAGAAGCGTCTTCTTTACAAAACCTCCACCTAACCCTGCACAAACACTGGTCCCAGAAACTGCATACTATTCCAAAAATAAGCTGGTAAGCATGGAAGGAATAATACATCGCCAGTACAACCCCACTCCCAAGGATATGGACAGATAATGGAAACCGGGGACACCAACAATTAAGGCAGTCGGTTTAGACCCAATTTGGTTCAAAACGGTGCAATATTCAAAAGCGGTATACTTTACAAAACGATCAGAAACAGTACAGGCTAGGCGAGGTTAAAGTCAAATTCAGGTCCAGGACCTACAGTGAGCCCTCCTACCAGGAATATCCGTAGAGAGGCTGTTCCAATTTGCTGGAACTGCGAAGAAACTGGGCACAGATTCAGTGAGTGTACTAAAACCTAAGAGGCTCCGCTGCTATAACTGCAAAACGGCAAGGTATCAAAACAACGGATTGCCGATGTAATTCCGGAAACGCCTTGTGGATCCCAGACCAAGGAGGTTAGCTGAGATCCCGATATCATTGTCCAACACGGACCTCCTACAGGGAAAATCTCCTGTGCCGAAGAATTAACACACTACTCGGGTAGTTTCGGACTCGTGAAGCTACATGATTTGTCGACCGTAGGTAATTTTTAACATTCTTGGGAAAAACATTTGAGGCTCTGATTGATACTGGTGCTATGGTTAGCATAGTATGGCAAAGATTTAGTAGATCATTTAAAATATAATTCTATAAAACCCACAAAAATTACAAAAATATACCTTAGCAAATGGCTAATGGCTTTAAAAACCTATGTAAAAACACTTGTATTTTTGTTAACTTGGAGGTTAACGAAGCCCATATTGAGGCAGAACTCTTGTATGTTCCAAACTACGTCCTTCAGTATTGGGGATGGATATAATAAAGGAGGTTAAATCTAGTTTATATAAACACACCGTCTTCCAAACGTGAAACGCAAAATGGACGTCAATGATATCAATATAAACTTAATCGCAAACATGAGGGCAGATGAACATAAACCGGTTAGATTTATTTCTACATAAGGAATCAGACAAGGATTTCTCGGCTATAATCACAAATCCAAGAGACTGTCGATTTCCCTCTGCTCAGCCTGAAACGTCCGAGCTCACAGTATGTTTCCCCGAAGGTCGTCAGACTGTAGTGACGGCATGGGACCCGATGCTTGAAGCCCTCAAAGAAGCCATCGACAATAATTATGAGGGAAACGAATCCTCGGTTACCTTCCAAATCCACCTAATAGTGAAGTTAAAAACGCAGTATCTACCTCCAATAGACCTGAGTGTCTTTCATGCCATGAAATGGATGAACTGAGGAAGGAAAGTGGTCCAACGCCAAATACATCGTATCAAGACATCCTAAAAGAAGCCGCCGCCGAGGATGACTTTGAGATGGTAAATGAATGCGATGTGATGTTGTCGAGAGCATCTTCTCCATGCCTTTCCATCACGGAAGATTCGGAATAGGTAGACAACGAACTAGGAATAGATTTTCCAAGAAACGTCACCTAAGACAAACTTAAATTCCAGCACCAATTACATTACCACAATACGAGACACTCCACAACCAATCCAACCACCACAACCGGAGAAAACTGAAGCCCAGAAGAAATAAACAAGCATGTCCTGGATTGCTCGTTGAAAGCCAGACACGTGCAGGCTGCTTGCTTCAAATAAACAAAAAAGATATCGTCCAAAAAGGGTTCGGGTATTCAATCCGGACGGCACTTTTGTCAGAATAGATGTGCGAAAGTTGCCACCTGAATTGCGCTAAATTGGTTATTTCCATTAGTATATTTTAGCCACCAAGAAGGAAATGTTTTTATTTTTTATAACCAAAGATTAAATATTTTGTTTTATTTCGTTCAAGGCAACTGAACTTTCTGCAGTGAAGTGTGTCTCTTTATCAATTTGAAAACAGTTTATTTTTTCTAGTTTTAACAAAATTATTATAAAAGGTTAGCCATTTTAAAGTTTCGTTTTCATTTCAAATTTATTACTACATTTATGTAGATTTATCAACAAATGGTGTTCTTTTTTGAGTGTTCTTTTTATTGTTTTATATCATGTTTATTATAATTTAGTACACAATTGTGATAATCTGTGGTAAAAGTAGTTTCATTCTCCCCAGTTCCTGTTGAGTAGTACAAGATAATACAACAATTTGTTGTGTTCAGAAGAAAAATAATGTTAGTTTGTTTATATTTTTAGAAGTAAATAATTCCTTTGTCTAATTTAGTTTCTAGATCTTATTAATACAGTTTTATATTTTAAAATAGAAAATTGTTGAATTTAATTAAGAAGATGTTTAATTTTGTTCGCTTTGTTCTCTTCCCGAAAGAAAGAGGGGGGTGAGAGGTTACTAAAATGTAACAGTGCATTTTTTTTATTATCTTGGGTCGTCCATTCACGCTTTATTGTGGGATTAGTTTTCCCTTCAACAATGATTAACGGGATCCAGATAAAACAAGTACGCCTCAGCTATCGTGCCACGACATGTTCGCCGCTTGACGGGTTGCGGCATGAACGATAACTCGCGCATGCGCTCCAACGGAAACTCGTTCAGACGGACCAGCCAGCAGAGGAGCGAGAGGTCAGCCTACACAATCCGATCACCACGATAAGACCCACGGTGCGCTGAGATCTTAACCTCACTCCTGCCGGCTTGATCGTGAGATACGGACGTATCGAATACTTCTTGCTATTGGTAATATATTACTTCAATTACTATACTTATCATAATTAAACCGTTCGTTCATATTCTGTATCGTTTTTTATATCTTGTGCCACACGTTAATGTGAATGTACGTTGCCTCAATTTAGCAGTGAACAGGTCTGCAAGGCAGGGTCAATTAAATAGTAGTATTTTACTTACTGGATCGCAGTTTTGGGTCGAGAATGATTTATTTGTGCCGACCACCATGATCTTGTAAGTAGATATGTGTACATCGATGTGGAAAATCTTTTAACAGCCCACTTCAAAATCAACATTAACATCAACCCTAGCCTGCAGAATTCTGTTTTCACTAACCTCACAACTTCAACATTCCAATTTCGTCACTCCATTTTCACTTGACCATCGTTCCTTCCAGCCGTCTGTTTTTGTCGACGTCACTAACATTTCGTCTGACCGTCTACAGAGAAGGAGTTTTGACCAAAAACATCCACGGCCTTTTAGATCTCGTTTACAAACTTTTACAAACACTATATGAAAAACATCACAAAAGGGCTACAGAAAAACAGACGCATCTTAGTTTGAACGACCGAAAAACTCTATCCAACAAAATCCAGTGCCTTCTAGAGATCTTCACATCATATTTTATCATTACTATATGAAAGTATCTAATATTTGTCAGCAGAGTAAAATTATACATTAGTTTGTCTATGCAGACTACGAAAATCATCTTGCAACGAATTTCATCATGTCTAAGTCAAAGATCCGGAGAACAGAAACTCTCAATTGCCCTTTGTGTGATACTATTGTTTTAGATAGTGATGAAGCCGTTCTTTGTGACGGTCCATGCGCCGTATGGTATCATAGAATATGCCTTGGAATGATGGACGATCATTATACAAAGATTGCTAAAAACGTTAAAGGCTATAAAACTTGGTTCTGTCCATTCTGTGATGAACCAGACCCTCCAAATAGTCCTCAATATGTTACTGTACTATCCCAAATGCAACCTACCATAAAGTCTTCGAGCAAAACCCTTGATGAACTTACTCTTGAGCTGAGCCATGCTGAGGAAGACCTAGCTAACTATATTGAGAGTGACAAACCCACTAAGGTTGGCAGGTGAAATTGGCAATGCGTTGCTGAGTGAAAATAGTGCTCTAAAGGCAAAACTCCTGCAAAGTGAGAACAGTGGCACAGCCAAAGACTTGGAAATTGAAAACCTTTTATTTGTAAATGACAATCTGAGATCAAGACTTGAGGACCTTTCCAACCTTTACGAAGATAGCCAGCGACAAATAGTCAAGATAAAACAAGAAAAGGCCAACTTGCAGAATATCTTCGAAGAACATGACCTGGACCTAACGAGAATCATTCGGGAACAAGAAAGCCAAATTCTAAAACTAAAACGCAACTTTGAAAATTGTTAAGAATTCTCTAAATTATCGGTTGATACCACAAACTCAAACTTCAAGAAACGACCATAAAGACGAAATGCTTGAAAATCAGTTCCTTAAACTGAACGACATTTGAAAAAAATTTGACCAAACTTGCTTCTAAGCATAATGTACTAGAACTTAGAATATCGGCCATAGAAACCAAAGTTATTCCTGTCCCGCATACATATGCGGAGATGAACCGAAGACCCCCAGCAGCTCCAATCCAAAACAGCGCCTGGCCCTCTCGAGCATCTGAATAAACTTATCGAAAAGAAACCGCCATGTACAGCTAAACTTCTGCTCCAAGGTCAATCCATTGAAGAATTTTTTTAACAGCAATTTAGATGAATTCATGCGCAACCAGAACCAGATGACAAAATCCAGTTTAGCTGATATCGCGGAGAAACTACAACTACCACCTCAAAACGTCTCACGCCAAATTTGCAGGTATTAAACAATGTGGAACATTCTGGTTTCCAAAAAAGTCCCATGCCCATAGTTCCTTTTTTGGGTCATACCCAACCAAAAAATGGAAAAATGGAAGAGTGGAAACAGAAAATCCGAGGCCCCAGATACTTCGTAAGTTCAGCAAGAAAGAAGCAAAATATCCTGGATTAAAGATCTTCCACCAGAACACAGATTAGAATCAGCAACAAAATTGACCGTCTCAACCACCCTCCTAAAATCAATTTCTCCTGACGTGCTGATCTTCACTGAGCATGGCCAGGATGAAAGAACAATGGAAAACACTCGGCTATGTGGATATAGTCTTGTATCCGCATTTTGTAGAACAAACGTTGTCAAGGGGGGTGTAGCGATATTTAAACATGAAAAAATTGTAGGTGAAACCATTATTTCACTTGACATCGAACATCTAAGCATCCCAATGATACTCGAAGCTTCTGCTATATCAATTAGCCTAAACAGGAAAGAAAATATTCATGTTCTCGGTGTTTATCGCCCGCCAAGAAGAGACAAGGAATCTTTGCTCCTTGCACTACAGACTTTATCTACCATCTTGGAGAAATGGGTATCTCCTAATACATCAATTGTCGTTATAGGAGATTTCAATGTCGACTGCTTGGAATTGTCTCCAGAGAAGACAGAACTGGAAGATGTCCTGGGCAACTTTTGATGTGCAGAGACTGAATCTTCCCACCTACAAGGATTGCCAAGGACTCGGCTTCGTCAATCGACATTTGCTGTGTTTCCAATGATCTACATGAGGATGTTGCTGTCCACGTCATAACAACGGGAATCTCAGACCACACTGGCCAGATATGTGAAACTGGCCCTGGATATTACTAGGACAACCCCATCACCAACCGTGGCAGAATAATAAACTCCAATAGCCTGGATAGCTTGAAGATACTACTAGCGGATGAAGACTGGCTGGACGTTCTGAGGAGGGACAATGTAGAGGCTGCCTTTGACGAATTTCTGTCTATCATAACATTGGCTCTCGACGCGACCTGTCCTATGAAAGTTTCAAGAGCAACGAGGAAAAAACCCAATCAAGCACGTATTCGATGAAGAAGCTGCTCGGATGAGAGACACGTTCCTTCGGGCTCAGGAAAACTTTATCCACACTGGGAGCGAAGACGACAAGAAGACTGCTAGCCAACTCAAGAAGACCTATGACTTGAAATTAAGAAAACTAAGGCAGGAGGCAACAGCCAACTTTATAACCCAGTCCAATTGCAAATCCAAAGCAATATGGAGGGTTATAAACAGTGAGAGGAAGTATAAAAAACCATAGTACCAATGATATAGAGTATGTGGTGCTAGATGACGGCCAAAGGGTGGACGATCCATTGGAGGTCGCAAATACCTTTAATGCATTCTTCACGTCCATTGCTGAAGTAACTTTAAAAAATAACCAGGAAAAAATCAGAAAAACATATTCTAGCCCCTAAGTTAAAACATTGCATATCCTCTTACGGCATTGGACACCCACGACAGAGAAAGAACTTGCCGAGATTATCACTACAATGAGGAGCAAGCCCTCATCAGGACTAGATGGAATTCTCTTCCAATATTGTAAAACATTGTCTGCAAGAGCTACTGACCCCCTTTCTTCACATCGTCAATCTCAGTCTTTCCTGTGGCTCCTTTCCCAGTGGACTGAAGATTACTAAGGTCATACCACTGCACAAAAATGAAAAAAAAATGAGCTTGGAAACTTTAGACGAATTTCCCTGGTCTCCACGTTTTCAAAGATAATAGAAAAAGTGGTCCTAGTCCGAGTTGAGGATCATCTGAACAAGAAACGACATTCACCTTGAAAATCAACAACACAGGGCTTCCTCAAGAAAAAATCAACGTCGACAGCTTTGGTGGGACTTAGTGGAGGATTTCCCATGAACACCTGGAGGATAGTGAAAAACATCATTGGTCTTTATCTCGACCTTAGCAAACGCCTTTGATTGCCTCGGTCATGACGTAATCCTCAGCAAGCTTGAAGCAATTGGATCCCATAGTCGGGCTTTGGCTTGGTTTGAGAAGCTAGCTGAAAGGTCGTAAACAACTTGTTGAACTGCAAGAGAAAGTCAAACGGAGGTTGTGCAAATATCAGGTCGTCCCATGCTTACCCGTCTGCCGAGGTGATCCCCCAGGGCTCAGTGTTGGGTCCTGTATTATTTATACTTTTTACACTGGATCTTCCCATATACACTCAGAATTTCAGCAAGGCAATTATGTATGCGGATGGACACTGTCTTGGTAAATATCCTGCAAAACTGTTGAAGACCTTGAAATAAAATCATTTATTTCCCTCAACCTAGCACATCGAGTACTGTTCGGGTAACGACTTGGTTTTTCAACGAAAGCAAAACTAAACAGCTGATAATGGGTAAAGATAAGGACGACATGTCAGGCCTCCCAAACATCCTCTCCGTTGATAATTTAAAGCATCTTGGAATCATATTAGATGCCAACCTTAAGTGGGGACGAACACATTGACGCCCTGTGCAAGAGATTGAGCAGTGGTATTTACGCTTTAAGGCGCATTAAAGGCCACCGGCACAAACTGAAGCGGTTAAAATGACCTATTCCGCTCCTCAATAGACAGCCACATACGCTATGGTATAGTGCTTTGGGGGGTGCACCGCTCAAAAAAAATCTGAAATCGTGTGTCCTAGTCTTGCAGAAAAAGGCTGTAAGGATGATGGCTGGTTTGGAGTGGAGGGTCACCTGCAGACCTGCTTTTCTTGAGTGGAGGATTTTAACAGTGGTTAATATTTACATCCTGGAAGTCATAATAATGGCCTGTAAAATAAGTCCACCACGGAATAGAGATGTACACCAACACTTCACACGCCATGCCAGTGATTTCAACCTGCCATATCATCGTAGCAGAGGATACGAGGGAAAGCCTTCCTACATAGGAGCCCAAGCTATACAACTGTTTACCTGAAGAGATCAAGAGGTCAGTCCAGAGAAGCTGAAGAGAGTACTCCATCGATGGCTTCAGCTGCACCCGTTTCTACTCTGTGGAAGAATTTCTGAACTGGCGTACTTAAGTGAAAAAAAATGCAATTTGATATGTGGGAAATTATATTGTAATTATTGACACTATTTCAATCTTTAAGATTGTAAATAAAGTAATTCTCTCTCTCTCTCTCTCTCTCTCTCTCTCTCTCTCCCTCTCCCTCTCTCTCCTCTCCCTCTCTCTCTCTCTCTCTCTCTCTCTCTCTCTCTCTCTCTCACTCTCTCTCTCTCTCTCTCTCTCTCTCTCTCTCTCTCTCTCCTCTGTATCGTTCCAATTTTAGTATATGTACTGCCGAAGCCAAGATCCTAAGGACAGCAGTCAGGGAAGAATTGAGAGTGGGGCAAGAAGGGAACGAAGCAAGGAATCAGGCTACCTTTGCTCAGGCCCTTGGAAGAAAGGAACGTGCCTAAGATCACGGGGGTGGAAGGGCCCAGTGCTGCCAGTACCTAAAGTTTGGTCGTAGTAAAGCAGGAAAATAAAAGGAAAAGCGAGGAGATAAAAAGGAAGTTGGAATGGAGCTTGTGAAGCCTTCAGAAATAGGGCTTAAGGTTAGAAGACCTGAGAATGATCCGAAAGACGGAGTTCATAATAGAGTCAAGAATCTGGAGGAAGGGGTGTGAAAAACCTCCTGAAAAGTGATGTCGCGTGAAAAATGCGGGTTATGACAGTAGAAAAAGCCGACAAAGAAGAATCCCATGGTAATGGTCTACGATATTTCTAAATCCGCGGCATTAAAGTAATGAAGGCAGTTTAAGGCAGTAGATTCTATAAGCGGAATCATGCAGGGAAAGTGTAGATATGAGGAAGGAGGAACTTCAACACAGAAGATTCACGTTGAAGCACAAACTACCAGGAAAAAGCTGAAAGGAGAAACGAAAGTTAAGAGGAACCATATGGTAGCCGAACATGTTCAGTGAGGGTGAGGAAACTGGCTGAGGAGGAAGGGGCTATGGCTTGAGAGTATACATTGAGTGGGGTAAAGCTGCAGGATTTAAAGATTATGTGGATTTTTTAGCACTGGTGCTACAAGTTGTCAAAGGTTTGGACATGTGGTGCAAAAAGTTTTGCACAAATTGAACAAGCCAAGTTGGTTACGCAGCTGCCGCGAAGGGAGCATGTACTTCATAAGGAACTGTTAAGAATACAAAAAAGGAGGAGGCCAGGTGTGCAAATTGCGAGCAGAGAAGGCGGCTAGAGCGAGCACCCTTTCAAAACTG